>NC_069502.1:1127223495-1127258495 GCF_027579735.1 Bombina bombina
GGCAAACATCCTGTCAGATTTGTTTTGCTCTCTTATAGAAAGCTTATATATTCCAATTTATCATTTAGACCTACTGGTAACCTTGTCCCCAGCCTATATATCCATTTGGTCTCTTTCTGTAAAAGGACTTTATCATTGTTACCACCTCGTCCATTCGTAATCCCTTTGTCAATAATTATGAATTTTAAGGAATCTATGTTGCTATTGTGCATGTCACAGAAATGTCTAGCAACATTTGTGTCTCTAAAGTGGAGGATGTCATCTCTGTGCTCTTGTACCCGGTCCTTTACCATCCTCTTAGTTTTTCCAACGTAAAAGACCGGGCACGAACACCGTAAGAGATAGACCACCCCCTCAGACTTGCAATTGAAAAAAAATCTTATATCAAAAACTTTATTTTCTTGCACCGAGAATTGTTTAGTGCTATCCATGTGGGCACAGTATACACAGTGCCCACATGGATAGCTACCTTTTATTCCCTTATCTTTTCGTAGCCAGTCAGCATCAGAAGGTCCTCTGACAAACTGACTTTTTACTAGCTTATCTCGTAGGCTCTGTGCCTTTCTGGCTGCCATTTGAGGTATATCTCCTATAGCCTGTCTCACTTTCTCATCCAAGGTGAGAATGTGCCAATTCCTTTTCATAGCCAATCTAATATTGTTCCATTGATCATTATACATTGAGATAAATCTAATCTGATTTCCCTCAGTTTTTATCTTTTCTCCATACAATAAATCATCCCTCGACATTTTTCTAGCCTTCCAAAGGGATTTCTTAAGACATTTGTTTGAATATCCCCTTTGAAGGAATCTCTCCTTCATTTGCCAGGCATGAATGTCAAATTTTGAAAGTGAGGAGCAGTTCCTTCTTAGGCGAAGGAACTGCCCATATGGTATTCCTCTTTTCAAATGATTAGGATGGCTACTATTAGCATGGAGAATACTATTAGTGGCATTTTTCTTTCGATAATTCTCAGTCACTATTCTCAAACCTTCTTTTTTCAGGGTTATGTCTAGGAAATTCAATTCCCTTTCACTTGTTTCTGATGTGAGGAAGATGTTCCTGTCATTGTGGTTCAGTGTGGAAACAAAGATATTGAATTCCTCTACTGTTCCATCCCACAAGACTAGAACATCGTCCACATATCTAACCCACATCAGCACCTTTTCATCAAAAGTGCCGACATGTTGTTCAAAAATATCTGATTCCCATGACCCCAAATGGAGACATGCATAAGTGGGGGCACATACTGCCCCCATTGCAGTTCCACGTATTTGGCGGAACACCTGTCCATCGAAAGAAAAAACATTATTTTTTAGAATAAACTCCAGAAGCACCATCATAAATTCTGTGTGTTCCATATATGCTGGACCCCTTGTTTCAAGGAATCTTTTGATGGCTATTAAGCCCACATTATGGGGAATGGAAGAGTAAAGGCTCTCCACATCTAAGGAAGCTAAAATGGTTTTTTCTCCCACTACCACACCATCCAGTTTTTTTAACAAATCTGTTGTATCCTTAACATATGATGGTAATGTTAGAAGGAAGGGGCGCAGATGTTTATCCACATACTCCCCAATTTTTTCCGTTATACTGCCGATCCCCGAAACAATCGGTCTTCCTGGGGGACATTGCATATTTTTATGCAATTTCGGCAGTATATAGAATAATAGGATAATATAGTAGTGTCTTGTATTTAGACATTGTGTGCATAATTTTCACATATGTTATCCTATAGTCTTGCATTTCTTTAGTCTGCATACGTATGTATAGGGATTGAGATATTTTGATAGCTTTATGTACTGCTTTTGTTTTGAATTTGTATTTTAAATTGTAAGAAGTTCCTCTAACTACTGCAGCCCGGAGGAACAGATTGAACACTGAATGTGAAGTGGGACAGTTAAATAAAGAAATTGGATTGTTTCAACATAACTTTTCGTGTGCTTTTTTATCCCTTGCTTTTTTGGGACATTTACAGATGCCCCAATATTTGTCTATCTTTTTTGTTGTTTAAAAATATTCAATTCCTTAGTCCACTCTTGGAGCCCCTCTTCTGTTCCTCTCCATAGTAGAAACAGATTGTCAATGTACCTACGGAACAGTATTATCCTGCCGTCCTTGAATAGGTTTGTACCTACAGTCTCCAATTCCGCCATAAACAGATTCACATAGTCTGGGGCCACATTGGACTCCATAGCCGTCCCAGCGATCTGCAGATAATAATCTCTCTCGAAGCGGAAGTAGTTAAGTTCCAAGCAGGCCCTGAGGAGTTCTACCAATACTTCTGTATGTCCTATATAGGGATACTTTGTCAATTGATTCTTCACGGCCATTATACCTTCCTCATGGGGGATAATGGTATAAAGAGATGTAGCATCCAATGTGTCTAGAATCATCTCATCATCCACTTCTGGCTGTTCAAGTAGGAGCTGTATCATGCTTGTAGAGTCCAAGAGAAACTATGCAGTACTACGTACCTGAGGCTGAAGTATCCTGTCTATATATGTAGCTATGGGCTGGAGCAGTGAGCCTATTGTGGAAACAAAAAGTCTACCTGGTGGTGCTTCCAGACTCTTGTGTACCTTTGGTAACATATATAGAACAGGTATTCTTGGAAAATCTGTTACCATATAGGCCCTTAGGTCTTTATCAATGTTGTCACTTTCCATCAAGTCATTGGTTAAATCTTCCAGTTGTTTCTTGAAGGTCATAGTGGGGTCACCCCTCAGTCGTTTATGAGTGGTTTGGTCATTCAGCCGTTGCATTACTTCCCAGACGGTAATCCCTATAGTTGCAAGTCTATTGAAGACACAATGTCTTCAGTTTGGTGAGCACGGCTGGATGCCGGTATGAGATGTGATTCGTCTTGATGAAGGCTTCTGTGAAAGCCGAAACGTCGACCATTAACAAATGTTGTTGTTAAGAAAAATCAAAAAGGCTTTGTGCTGACATTATCAAAAATCCTGAGAGTGCCCTTCATTCCTAAAACCAGTTTTGTATGCTCTTTTAAGGATTGCACCCAGGTCCTTGCGATCTACCAAGGTCGGAGTGCTGGAACACCCGCTGTTTCAAATATATATATATATATATATATATATATATATATATATATATATATATATATATATATATATATATATATATATAATTATATATATATATATATATATATATATAATTATATATATATATATATATATATAATTATATATATATATATATATAATTATAAAGATTGGAGTAGCCGTGTTAGTCCAGTAGATAAGATGCTCAAAAAATGCAGTATGCAGTGATACCTTTTTTATTGGACTAACATAATATTTCGAAGACAAGCTTTCGAGAGTTTTCCTCTCTTCCTCAGGTCTGAAGCAATACTGATCAATCTGATATAGATACACATCACATACAACAAATGGAAGGGAGGGAGGGGGGTGAGAGGGGTGTCATAAAAAGCAGAGAATGTGTCTGAAGGAGAAAATAGCTGAGAATAGCAATATAGGACAATAAGTCCTTGTGGTTTTTGATTGAGTGTCTGTGTAGATTCATTCTGAGATGCAGCTTTAGGCCAGTTTCTCCAATGTAGCAACCTCTGTCACACACTGTACATTGTATCATGTACACCACATTAGCAGATGAGCACGAATAGGATCCTTTAATATTATGACGTGTGTGTATGTGTATATATATATATATATATATATATATATATATATATATATATATATATATATATACACACACACACAGGACTTAAATAACATACATTTTATTAATTCAATAATTCAGTCAATGTTTCGGTCCTCACAGGGACCTTTGCCAAGACTGTTCTCCGTAAGAGGTTATACGATGTGATCAGCGGTGAGGTCACTTAATATATATATTAAGAGAATGCACTCACCAGGACTTTTAAATCAGGTTTACTCATTAACTGTTGCCCTTTCAGGATAGAAATGTTAACATTGAGTTCTATGATACTATATAAAACACTAGATACAGTGCGCTTGATATGTATATAAGCTTTTTGCAAGTCTATTGTTTATTTTCTTTTACAAATCAATAGAATGTCAGTTAGTTTTGTATTTTAGTGCACTTAAATCTGCACTATGCAATTTTTGTGATTTATTAGATTTTCGTGTTAAATTGTATACATTGGTCTATTATGCAGACACTGCAGGAAAAAAAATATTTATTGTGTGTTCTTTTTTCCACCACCAGAGCTGTTTTACATTCCCCCTTTTATGATAATGGGAACATAGGATTTTTTTCTTGAATTTATTTCTGTTAAATTAAACAGCATATTATATAGTACTTAGTACACCTTAGCTCTGTATGCTAAGGAGATTCTTCCTTTATGTTTAACTACATTCATTCATCCATTATTTCTTTCTAATGACACTGTGAGTCCACGGATCATCAGTAATTACTTTTGGGAATATCACTCCTGGCCAGCAGGAGGAGGCAAAGAGCACCACAGCAAAGCTGTTAAGTATCACTTCCCTACCCACAATCCCCCAGTCTCTTTGCCTCTAGTGCAAGGAGGAGGTGAAGTAATTGGGTGTCCTGATTATAATTCTTCAACAATATTTTTTTTAATTTTGAAGTCAGAGCAGGATTGCTCTTATCTTCCATCACAATCTGGGTATAGCTGTACGCCACATTAGTCTCTTCAGCAGGGCTGTGGTAGCTTTAAAGCAGTTAGGAAAAGTTTGTAAAGTGGGCTTTGCAGCGATTTTCCTAACATGTTGCTGCCCTGGTATAGAAAGCCTGAGTAGGTTTACTCTGTCTTTTTTTTACACAGGTCTCTGTGAGGAACGGCATCCTCTCATACTTTGAGAGTCGCCTGACTGCCGGACGGCTGGAATGCAGGCAAGTGCCTTTTTGTCTTCTGGGGCTGGGAGACTGGCACTAAAAGGGTTAAGAACCTCTCTGCAACGTTATGTGGGACA
The DNA here is from genome assembly GCF_027579735.1 of Bombina bombina. NCBI lineage: Eukaryota > Metazoa > Chordata > Amphibia > Anura > Bombinatoridae > Bombina > Bombina bombina. Next base: position 1,127,228,442 of record NC_069502.1, read on the forward strand.
TATATATCCTTTAAATGGGATATGTTTGGTACAATGCCTTTTCAGATGCCAGCTTGGTAGAGACTCTTTTGGAGCAGATCCAGTACAGAATTGGAGCTCTTAAGCTAGCCACTTCTTTATTTCTGATGCTACCAAGTATTTTCAGCCAGGAGCCAAGATATCTGGCGATGCTGTACTAGCCCGCGGGGTGTTTTGGATAGTGGATTTTTCCTCTGACTTTGGACTTGGGAGGAGCTTGCTCTCCCCATTACCATTTTGGAGTGGAGAGCGATCTACAATGCCCTGATAGTTTGTCCTCAGTTGTCTTATCCGTTTTTTTTTTTAGGTTCTGGTTGCAATTTGATCTCAGTGGTTTACATTAACCACCTGGGAGGAACCTGGAGTTCCTTTGCCATGATTTGCGTGGATTATTCGGTGGGAGGACGCTCACATTTTAGTTTATCCACCATTCACATTTCAGTATATTCTGGGGGCCGACATCTTGAGCAGTCAGATTTTTCATTCCAGGAGTGGGTTTTCCCGGAGTTGTTCTCCAGGTTAACTTTCACATGGAGAGTGCTGGAGTTGAAAATGGCAGTGTGCCAAATTTCCAGGTTATGTTTAGGGTTGGAGATTAGCAGGCTGTTCTGCTAATTATCCTGGTGGTCCTTGGGATTTCTGTCTGATGGCTCTCCTCCACAAGTCTTTGTTCGTATCAATTGGGAGTGAGCATCGGTATTTTTACAGTTCGCGGAGATGTTTTTCTTCCACCTTGGTGGTGGTTCCTGCGGAAGGACCTTCTAGTTCAGAGTCATTTCTTTCAGACATCTTATTTTTCTCTGAAGCTTTCTTGGAGATGGACTGCTTAGTTATGGCTAAGCATGGTTTTTCTGAATCTGTTATTGAGACCATGATTCAGGCTCGCTAGTCTGTTACTAGTTTCTTTTACCATAAGGTATGGCGTAAATTCCCCGATTGGTGTGAATCCATGGACTTCTCTAGGAAGTAGGGTCAGGATTCATAGGGCTTTTTGCCCTTCTCCAGGTCGGTCTGGAGGACGGTTTGTCAGTCAGTTCTCTGAAGGGTCAGTTTTCTGCGTGTTTTTGTGTAAAAAAAAAAAAGTCTGGCGGATGTGCCAGACGTGTATACTTTTGTCAGAACCTGGTTAGTATCAGGCCTGTTGAAGTATTTTGCTCTTCTTGGAGCTTTACCTTTTTGTTTTTAGGTTTTTGCAACAGGCTCAGTTTGAGCCTTAGCATTCCATAAGATTTTAACTTTTTTTTTTTTTGGAATTTTCTTTTTTGTTATTTATCCTGCTCGGAGAGTTCAAGTACTCTGAGCTTTGCAGTGTGATTCGTTTTATCTTTTTGGATAAGGCGTTTTTTTTTTTTTTGTTTGTTTTTTTTTTTTTTATATCCCAAGTGGAAATATTCTGCTAGATTACGAGTTTTTGTCGGTAAGGCTGTGCGGTGCTAACGAGCCTTTTTTTCTTACCGCTCACTTAAGCCAACGCTGGTATTACGAGTTTTCTTCAAGCCGGCGTTAGCCTCAGAAAAGTGAGCGTTGAGCAAAATTTAGCTCCACATCTCACCTCAATACCAGCGTTGCTTACGATAGTGGTAAGCTGGTAAAACGTGCTCGTGCACGATTTCCCCATAGGAAACAATAAGGCTGAGCTGGCTAAAAAAAAAACTAACACCTGCAAAAAAGCAGCGTTCAGCTCCTAACGCAGCCCCATTGTTTCCTATGGGGAAATTAATTTTATGTCTGCACCTAACACCCTAACATGAACCCTGAGTCTAAACACCCCTAATCTTACACTTATTAACCCCTAATCTGCCGACCCCAATATCGCTGACACCTACATTATATTATTAACCCCTAATCTTCCGCTCCGGACACCGCTGACACCTACATTATACTTATTAACCCCTAATCTACTGCCCCCAACATCGCCGACACCTACATTATAGTTATTAACCCCTAATCTGCCCCCCAAAGTCGCCACAACTATAATAAATGTATTAACCCCTAAACCTAAGTCTAACCCTAACACTCCCCTAATTTAAATATAATTTAAATACATCTAAATAAATTTACTACAATTAACTAAATTATTCCTATTTAAAACTAAATACTTGCCTATAAAATAAACCCTAAGCTAGCTACAATATAACTAATAGTTACTTTGTAGCTAGCTTAGGATTTATATTTATTTTACAGGCAACTTTGTATTTATTTTAACTAGGTACAATAGTTATTAACTATTTAATAACTTCCTAGTTAAAATAAATACAAATTTACCTGTAATTGATTGTTGTCCAATAGGCTTTGAGTACTGCTTTTAAAATACAAGGTGCAGGTGTATTAGATAGCTATGATTACATGTCAGCATCCTAATACTTCATGCAGTGTGTTGCTTTGCTACGGACCTCCTGAGGTCCTTTTACCTTGTTTTGGATAAGGAATAAAGGAATTTTTTTAACTTGCTTCCCTGCCTACGATATACTCTTTCCTTTTGCCTAATATAAATAAAAAATAAAAAAAAATATATATATAGTTGCACCGATACCATTTTTTTAAGACCAAGTACAAGTACCGATACTTTTTTTCAAATACTCACCGATACTTTTTTTTATGTCATAACAGTACCAAGCACAATACAGACTAATGATTTAAGATCACTTCTTTAGAATTATGAACTGTATCTTAAAAGACATTTTGAAATAATAAAATAGTTTTATGTGCTTGTTGTCACAAAGTTCACAGAACATGTTTATAAATAAAATTATTACAATAAATAACAGCTGCAGCAGCTGGGGCTGGAAAGCTACAATTTAAAGGGGTGATTACTGGATGCAGTTGGGTTGTAGGGTGCCTATATAACTGATAAATCTGACATTTGTATTTAATACAAAGTAATATAATTTAATTCTGAAAATAATATTGGGGAAGGAGTATCCCAGTTATCCCCTTTGAGAAAAAATGGGGCATTTGTATTCTACTGACTCAACAGAAAATATGGCTGGTCTTCATATTTTTCCAGGGCTGCTTTTTATTCCCAGTCCAGCCCTGGCTAAGGGTGTTCCTCAGAGTACAGTATATTTTGAGTATAATTGTGCAAGATGAGAGGCTTCCAGCTGTAAAGTAGCAGCTTTTAAAGCACTGCTCTGACGTAAAATAATACAAATAACAGCAATTTGTATTGGCAGAACAGAAGTGAACAATTTTTAGTTAAGTCCCCACTCCAGCTTAAAATGAAATAGGAGCATACAGTTTGAAAAACGCCACAAGATGGCATATGGGTAGGAATTGGAGGTATCAGTTTAAGTATCGGTGCATTTGCATGAGTACAAGTACTCATGCAAATACTTGGTATCGGCACCGATACTAGTATCGGTGCAACCCATATATATATATATATATATATATATATATATATATATATATATATATATATATATGTATATATATGTGTGTGTGTATGTGTATATATATATATATATATATATATATATCTATCTATCTATCACACAGAGGAAGTCCTGCACTCACAAGCTCTCAGCTAAGATTAAAAGCAAAATTGGAAGAGTTAGTTACCGCATCTGGCCAAATGGACTAAGCCCAGGTACCACGTCAAGGTCTCTTCCAAAACCTGAGTCCCTAAACAGCCACACAATGCAAGCTCTCAATCCAAACAAACTGGGAACAAGTGAAGGGTGCACAGGCTTATGTAATCACCCTAGACATATACAAAACACGGAAGGGGACTGCACTCTCAGACTGGACCGGGTACACATCCAATGACCCTGCAACATTCACAGCCCTGGGTACACAATAGCACTCTCAGGAAGCTGCACTGTCCCCAGAGTCGTTACCTGGGCTTATCCCTTTTGGCCAGATGCGGTAACTAACTCTTCTATTTTTGCTTTTAATCTTAGCTGAGAGCTTGTAAGTGAATGCTGGACTTTCTCTGTGTGCTGTATTAATTTGTTTTGCAATTTTCCCTATGGGCCTTGCATCCAGACTTGTCTGGGGTTAACTTCCTGTGACTCTGGGGACAGTGCAGCTTCCTGAGAGTGCTATTGTGCACCCAGGGCTGTGCATGTAGCAGGGTCATGGGATGTATACCCGGTCCAGTCTGAGAGTGTAGTCCCCTTCCGTGTTTTATATATATATATATATATATATATATATATATATATATATATATATGTAGCCCTCATTTTACGCCGGGGTTAGGTTCCAGGAGGAATGGTTGTAAAACGAAACCGTTGTAAATTGAAACCCAGTTTATAATGTAAGTCAATGGGAAGTGAGGGAGTTAGGTTCCAGGCCCCTCTCAAAATTGTCATAAGTAACACATAATACATTATTTTTAAAGCTTTGAAATGAAGACTTTAAATGCTAAACAGCATTATAAACCTTATAATATAGATTGTATCATCATCTAAGTTTAATGAACAAAAACAGTTGCTAATAGTGCCTAATTAAATAATCACACAATAGACTGCATCATCATCAAACTAAGTTTAATGAACAAAAACAGTTGCTAATAGTGCCTAATTAAATAATCACACAATAGACTGCATCATCATCAAACTAAGTTTAATGAACAAAAACGTTTTTTTACTTGCATTTTTCAGCAATCCGTTCTCTGCATTGTTAGCATGTTAGATAATATTGGGTCTGCACCTATTCTATGCATTTCAATCTGCAGTGATTAATAAGCAGTTAGGCACCCTCACCTCAAGCAGCTGGACAGGAAGATAATAGGGAAGTGGCTGCTAAATCTTGTTGCTCGATAGCTAATGTCTGCTCTGTGTACACAGATCAATTTCAGTCTAAGTTGCATAACTTTGCTGCAACAAAAGCAGACAGCTCCACCTACTGGCTATTTTAATTAGTGCACTGCTTTCCGAAGCTTTTCTATAGCAGTCACATGACTGAAAAAAGGTTGTTATTCTGAAACAGCGCATATTGAACCGGCGGAAACCGAGGGCCACCTGTGTGTGTGTGTGTGTGTGTGTATATATACCACACCACACACACAGTCTTATGCAAAAGTTTAGGCACCCCTGACAATTTCCATGATTTTCATTTATAAATAATTGGGTGTTTGGATCGGCAATTTAATTTTGATCTATCAAATAACTGAAGGACACAGATCTATCAAATAACTGAAGGTTTATTGGATTAACAGAAAATGTGCAATATGCATCAAAACTAAATTTGACAGGTGCATAAATTTGGGCACCCCAGCAGAAATATTGCATCAATATTTAGTAGAGCCTCCTTAAGCAGAAATAACAGCCTCTAGATGCTTCCTATAGCCTGTAATGAGATAATGGATTCTGGATGAAGGTATTTTGGACCATTCCTCCTTGCAAAACCTCTCCATTTCAGTTAGGTTTGCTCCGCCTGGAGAGGGTTATCTGGTACACCTCAAGCTACCAGGCTGCACCTACCAGTACCTAAGTGTACTTGGGCCAAATGTGAGTACCCATTTGGCTGTCTGTTTCTATATTGTTTGGTATACTGATATACACATGAGGCGCCCCTCTTGTCTCTTATCGTGTGTGTGTGTGTGTATGTATGTGTGTGTGTGTGTGTGTGTGTGTGTGTATATATATATATATATATATATATATATATATATATATATATATATATATATATATATATATATATATATACACATACATACATACATACATACATACATACATACATATACAGTGTATATATATATATATGAAGCAAGAAAGGCACTCTCCGTGTTAATCACCAAACTTTACTTTTTGGTGATTAACACGGAGAGTGCCTTTCTTGCTTCATTTCTATATCATTTATTTAAAGTGCACCCCGGAGGTTGCGTGGTAATAGCGAGTGTGGGATCCATCTGGAATATTATTTATATATATATATATATATATATATATATATATATATATATATATATATATATATTCTATTTCTCATTTTATATTGCCATCTCAAAGTGTTTAATGTCCCTTTTTCTAAGCTTGTAGAGTAATTTAATTGAATAATGTGTTATAAAACTCAGGTTACAATATTAATTATACTCTATTCCAGTGGTAACCTCTAACGTATTATATTTACGTAACAATATTTCCAAAGTTCTGATCAGTTAATCCTTATTAAAACACAATAATTATATCTATGCAGTAAATAGTGTATTAATTATGGCCAAATATGTATGTTTAGTTGTTACAATTTTCTATACCAAGCAGACCATAAAATATATCTCTAAAAATTAACCTTAATTCCAATTAAATCGCTTATTGAATATCGCAAATGAGAATACCAGAACAATCTATAATTAGCCAGCAACTCTAATTTACTGTTACTATATGGGTCACTAAGTTACAATGTTCAGTTAATAACAACCAGAGAAATTGTTTATTAACACAACAGCCAATTTATATGCAATTTCTAAGAGATTTCACAGTAAATAAGACTGACTTAGAAATATAGTATCTTATCCAGCAATAAAATTTAGCACCAATATAATTATTTCTAAACTACACAGAACTATGGAACCCGTACCTGTACTTATAATTTACACTTACAAATACAGCTACAATTTAGAATACCACCTTTGTTAAAATCTATTAAAATATAAGATAACCATATACATCAGCAGCAAACCAGTATGAGAATTCAATATCCAGCGGTTTTCTTATTGGTCATACATGAAGAAATATTCCACTTTTTGCAAGGGTACAGGCCCCACATTATCTTTCTTATCCAAAAGAAAGGGTTTTAACAAAATGTCAGAGAAAATGCTAGCCCAAAGTCTGTGTATTTCTCTATTAGTCAAGTGAGTCTGTCTTGAGTTTAGTATGTAGCAGCTTTTATCAGTGATAAAACCACTTTCATTTCTGAATCACTCCAATAGAATTTGTTTACTCCCTTTTTCGAAGCTTGTCTCTCATTGGCCTTTTGAGAATGCATGTCTTAACAGCCAACCCTTCTGGCTGTAATACTAGTTTTAGCCTATCGGGAGCAGCAGACATAGAAATGCAGTTTCATTATCAAATACTGCTACAGAAAAAAGAAATGTATTCTTACCTGATAAATTTGTTTCTTTTACGATACAATGAGTCCACAGATTTCATTCTTACTTGTGGGATATCGCCTCCTGGTCAGCAGGAGGAGGCAAAGAGCACCACGGCAGAGCTGCATATATATAGCTCCTCCCTTCCCTCCCACTCCAGTCATCGACCGAAGTTAGGAAGAGAAAGGAAAAGCCAAGGTGCAGAGGTGACTGAAGTTTAACAAATTAAAGACCTGTCTTATAAAAACAGGATGGGCCGTGGACTCATCGTATCATAAAAGAAACAAATTTATCAGGTAAGAATAAATATCCTTTTTTTTACAAGATACGATGAGTCCACAGATTTCATCCTTACTTGTGGGATACAATACTAAAGCTATAGTACACGGATGAAACGGGAGGGACAAGACAGGGAACCTAAACGGAAGGCACCACTGCTTGAAGAACTTTCCTCCCAAAAACAGCCTCAGATGAGGCAAAAGTATCGAATTTGTAGAATTTGGAAAAAAGTATGAAGAGACGACCAGGTTGCAGCTTTGCAAATCTGTTCAACAGAAGCATCATTTTTGAAAGCCCATGAGGAAGCCACAACCCTAGTGGAATGAGCCGTAATTCGTTCAGGAGGCTGCTGTCCAGCAGTCTCATATGCAAAACGGATGATACTCTTCAGCCAAAAAGAAAGAGGCAGCCGTAGCTTTCTGACCCCTACGTTTCCCTGAAAAAACGACAAACAAGGAAGACGATTGACGAAAATCCTTAGTCGCCTGTAAATAGAACTTCAAGGCATGGACCACGTCCAAATTATGTAAGATGCTCCTTCTTAGAAGAAGGATTAGGACACAAGGAAGGAACCACAATTTCCTGATTAATATTATTGTTTGAAACAACCTTAGGAAGAAACCCAGGTTTGGTACGTAACACCACCTTATCAGAATGAAAAATAAGATAAGGGGAATCACATTGTAATTCTGAAAGCTCAGAGGCTCTGCAAGCAGAAGAAATAGCAACCAAAAATAAAACTTTACAAGATAACAACTTAATATCTATGGAATGCATAGGTTCAAACGGAACCCCTTGAAGAACATTAAGAACTAAATTCAAACTCCAAGATTAGCAATTGGTCTAAACACAGGCCTGATTCTAGTCAGAGCCTGACAAAAAGATTAAACGTCTGGAACATCTCCCAGACGCTTGTGTAACAAAATAGAAGTTTTTCCCTTTAAAGGGACAGTCTACACCAGAATTGTTATTGTTTTAAAAGATAGATGATCCCTTTATTACCCATTTCCCAGTTTTGCATAACCAACACAGTTAAAATAATATACTTTTAACCTCTGTGATTATCTTGTATCTAAGCCTCTGCAAACTGCCCCTTTATTTCAGTTCTTTTGACTTGCAGTCTAGCCAATCAGTGCCAGCTCCCAGATAACTTCTCGTGCACGAGCACAGTGTTATCTATATGAAATGCGTGAACTAACACCCTCTAGTGGTGAAAAACTGTTAAAATGCAATCTGAAAGAGGTGGGCTTCAAGGTCTAAGAAATTAGCATTTGAACCTCCTAGGTTAAGCTTTCAACTAAGAATACCCAGAGAACAAAGCAAAATTGGTGATAAAAGTAAATTGGAAAATGGTTTACAATTACATGCTCTATCTGAATCATGAAAGTTTATTTTGGCCTAAACTGTCCCTTTAAGGAACTTGCTGACAACCCTTTTTCCAATCCCTCTTGGAGAAAAGACAAAATCCTAGGAATCTAACCCTACTCCATGAGTAGCCCTTGGATTCGCACCAATAAAGATATTTATGCCATATATTATGGTAAATCTTTCTGGTAACTGGCTTACGTGCCTGAATCAAGGTATCAATGACCGAATCAGAAAACCCTTGCTTAGATAAAATCAAGCGTTCATATCTCCAAGCAGTTAGCTGCAGAGAAACTAGATTTGGATGATGGAAGGGTCCCTGAATTAGAAGGTCCGTCCTCAAAGGAAGCTTCCACGGTGGCTGAGATGACATCTCCACCAGATCGGCATACCAAGTCCTGCGAGGCCATGCAGGAGCGATGAGAATCTTTGAAGCCCTCTCCTGTTTGACTCGAGCAATCACCCGGGGAAGGAGAGCAAAGGGAGGGAACACATAAGTTAGGTTGAACGACCAAGGCACTGCCAAGGCATCTATCAGTTCGGCCTGGGGATCCCTGGACCTGGACCCGTATCTCGGAAGTTTGGCATTCTGACAAGATGCCATAAGATCCAACTCCGGCCTGCCCCATCTGAGAATCAGATTAACAAATACCTCTGGATAGAGTTCCCATTCCCCCGGATGAAAAGTCTGTCTGCTCAGAAAATCCGCTTCCCAGTTTTCCACTCCTGGAATGTGGATTGCCGACAGATAACAAGAGTGAACTTCCGCCCACTGAATTATCTTGGCTACTTCTGTCATCGCTAAGGAACTCCTTGTTCCTCCCTGATTGATGTAAGCAACAGTCGTAATGTTGTCCGACTGGAATCTGATGAACTTGGCTGAAGCCAACTGAGGCCAAGCCTGAAGTGCATTGAATATTGCTCTCAACTCTAGGATATTGATGGGAAGTAGAGACTCCGATTGAGACCATACACCCTGAGCCCTCAGGGAATTCCAGACTGCTCCCCGTCCTATCAGGCTGGCGTCCGTTGTCACTATCACCCATGAGGGTCTGCGGAAGCATGTCCCCTGGGATAGATGATCCAGTGACAACCACCATAGAAGACAGTCTCTTGTCTCCTGATCCAAATTTATTGGAGGAGACAAATTTGTGTAATCTCCATTCCACTGTCTGAGCATGCTCAGTTGCAGAGGTCTGAGATTAAAACGAGCAAACGGAACAATGTCCATTGCCCCTACCATCAATCCAATCCCCTCCATGCACTGAGCCACTGACGGCCGAGGATTGGCCTGAAGGGATCTGCATGTATTCAGAATTTTAACTGTCTGACCTCCGTCAGAAAGATCTTCATGGATAGAGAGTTGATTAGAGTTCCCAAGAAAGGAACCTTTGTCTGTGGAACTAGCGAACTTTTCCAGATTCACTTTCCACCCGTGAGTCCTCAGAAAGGATAGAACAATGTTGGTATGAGACTTTGCTAGCTGATAAGACGACACCTGGATCAGAATATTGTCCAGATAAGGCGCCACAACAATGCCCCGCGGTCTTAGAACCGCCAGCAGAGACCCCAGAACCTTTGTGAAAATTCTGGGTGCCGTGGCCAGACCGAAAGGAAGAGCCACGAACTGAAAATGTTTGTGCAGAAAGGCAAACCTCAGGAACTTGTGATGATCTCTGTGGATAGGAACATGAAGATATGCATCCTTTAGATCCACGGTAGTCATAAATTGACCCTCCTGGATCAAAGGAAGAATAGTACGAATAGTTTCCATCTTGAAGGATGGAACTCTGAGAAACTTGTTTAGACTCTTGAGGTCTAAAATAGGACGGAACGTTCCCTCTTTTTTGGGTACTACAAAGATATTTGAATAAAACCCTCGTCCCTGTTCCTGTATTGGAACGGGACATATTACTCCCAATAAGGAGAGATCTTACACATCGTAAGAACGCCTCTCTCTTTATCTGGTCTACAGATAATCGTGAAAGGAGAAACATTTCCCTGGGGGAGGAATTTTTAAACTCCAACTGATACCCCTGAGACACAATTTCTATTTCCAGGGATCCTGAACGTCTCTTATCCAAGCCTGGACAAAGAGAGAAAGTCTGCCCCTACAAGATCCGGTCCTGGATCGGGGGCCGACCCTTCATGCCGACTTGGTAGTGGCAGCCGGCTTCTTGGATTGCTTACCCTTGCTCCAAGACTGGGCGGGTCTCCAAGTGGACTTGTTTTGTGGATAATCCCCTTCCTGTTTAGGGAAGAGGGAACTCCCTTGAAATTTAGAAAGGAACGAAAATTACTCTGTCTCCCTCTTTGTTTGGACTTCTTATCCTGAGGGAGGAGATGACCCTTACCTCCCGTTATGTCAGAAATAATTTCCTTCAAGTCAGGCCCGAACAGGGTCTTCCCCTTGTAAGGAATAGCCAAAAGTTTAGACTTGGATGACACATCCGCAGATCAAGATTTCAACCATAAAGCCCTGCGTGCTGATGTCAAAGCCCGAACTCTTAGCCGCCAACTTGGTAATCTGCAGAGAAGCATTCGTAATAAACAAATGGGCTAACTTAAGAGATTTAATCCGATCCTGTATCTCTTCCAAGGGGGTCTCTGTCTTAAGAGACTCTTCTAGAGCATCAAACCAGAAAGCAGCCGCACTAGTCACAGTAACAATGCAGGCCGCCGGCTGTAAAAGAAATCCCTGGTGGATGTAAACTTTCTTAAGAAGACCCTCTAACTTCTTATCCATAGGGTCTTTAAAAGCACAGCTATCCTTGATAGGAATATTAGTTCGCTTGGCCAGGGTAGAAATAGCCCCCTCTACCTTGGGGACCGTCTGCCAAGAATCCCTAATAGCATCGGCTATAGGATACATCTTTTTAAATAAGGGCGAAGGAGAAAAAGGAATACCAGGTCTTCCCCATTCCTTTGCAATGATCTCTGAAGTCCTTTTAGAAACTGGAAAGACATCTGAGTAAAAAGGAACTTCTAAATATTTGTCTAACTTACTCAATTTCTCTGGCGGGACTATGATTGAGTCACAGTCATCCAAAGTAACCAACACCTCTCTCAGCAATAAACGGAGGTGTTCAAGCTTAAACCTGAAAGAAACCACATCAGGGTCAGCCAAGGGCAAAGCACTCCCTGCTTCAGAGAGTTCACCCTCAGAGAGTACCTCTAACTCAGAGCCCCTGGAGGGTGCATCCGAAATTGCCAGCATGGAATCAGTGGCATACGTGTCCACATAGGTGTCCCTTCTTGTACGCTTGCCGTGCACAATAGGAAGGTTGGATAACGCATTAGAAAATGTAGAGGACATCACTGCAGCAATGTCTTTTAATGTAAACGCTGCAGATACTGGGGAAATACATGACCCTGCTTGTGCGGGCGTTAGGGACTGTGACGCTTGGGGAGAAAGCTGCGGCATACCTTGCATCTCTTCTATAGACTCCTGAGAAGCATCTGCCTTAGGTAAAGGATTATCAATAATTCTGTCTCTATAATGTAAGGCCCTCTCACAACAGGAGGGGCAAAAAGGAACCAGAGGTTCCACAGTGGCAGTCAAACACATGAAGCAAGCTACAGTCTGGATATCTGAATCCATACTGACAGATTAGGAAAAATTTAATTTTTATTGTACAATTTTACATAAAAATAAAAACCCCAATAAACGGTTCACCAAATAACAAGTGGAAAGGAGAAACAGTACAATATAATTCTGATAGTACTGTCCCTTTAAAAAATAAAATGACAGTTTTTGAAGCATAGGAAAAACTTGTCAACTAACTGCTGCACACTAGAGCACCTCGCCTCAACAGCTCTGCTGAGGCGCCTACCTGACCCCATGGTCCGCCGACCTTTCTAGGCACAAATCAGGACGTCGGGCCACGACACCCAAAACCGCTTGCTTTATTTGCAAACCATGCGGTTAAGGTGCCACTCGTGATGTCTGCATGAACAGCCGCTTCCGACTTCTCCTGAAAAGAAACTGTGCGTCTATTGTGCAAAGCGCGCCAAAGAGTAAACCCCACCCATCATGGGCGCGACCTAACACACAGTCCGATCGTACAAAAAAAATGTCTACTACAGCCATGTACCGGAGTCTATTATCACTCTAAACACACTCTCCCAGCGTCAGCCCTAAGTCCCCTTGTTTAAAGACCAGTATCATTTCAATTACCCGGTACCTAAAAACAAGCATGACAGTGTATCCAGGTCAACGTTATTAACGACCAGTACAGACTGAGAAAATAGTCTGTCGGTAAGCATGGTCTACCTTGTATGTCCCATGAGAACCCACACCCTGTTACTAGGACAGCCTTCAGGGCCCATAGTCCCCAACAGATGAGAGATGCACAGTCGATTCTGAGATATGCTGCAAGCCCCAGAAATAAAGACTGCACTTACCTCAATGCTGAGTAACAGCATGAAAGTTTCACAGTTCCAAGAGGTCTTCTTCTCTCCTGCAGCTCTGTGAACACATAAGGGCTCAGTTAATATTCTCTGAAACCATCAACATAAGGGCAGCACAAGTATGGGAGGCGCAGTGAGGCTAAAACCCCACTAGTTCCCATTGCTTTAAAGCCACCTGTAGCTCTACTCTAGAGGCTGACAAGGAATATGGCTACACCCTAAAGTAAAATAGCACACATTGGTACCATTTTAAAAATAAAAAAACTCTTGATTGAAGAATCTAAACTAACACCTCACTTTACCTCTTCCTATCACTAACACAGGCAAAGAGAATGACTGGGGTGGGAGGGAAGGGAGAAGCTATATATACAGCTCTGCTGTGGTGCTTTTTGCCGCCTCCTGCTGACCAGGAGGCGATATCCCACAAGTAAGGATGAAATCCGTGGACTCGTCGTATCTTGTAAAAGAAATACATATATTTTAAAGTGCTCATTTAATACACTTATATTACCTTACTCAATAAACGTATCTGTTCAACATATGTGTGACTATTTCATACTACTGAAGATGCACAATTCAAGACCACACATGGCATACTTATCAATTCTCTAGTAAAACATGCTAATTGGAGTCTCATTACATTTCAATATAAATATAACCCATAGTTAGTACATCTCCTGATAGTTATTTTGAATGCATGAAAACACGAATAAGTTATAATTCATTGAGCAACTTATTGCATGTGTATCCCTTCGCATTGGGAATTTTCTGTCTAATCAGATGTCTGAAATAAAAGAAGCAGTGTTATTATTCTAAAATTTTGGAACACATTTAAATTTTACCAATGCAGCTAATTATTCAATACAGCAGACATTTTATTCAATATAGTATAATTTTCAGATCAATATATATAGATGTTTTCAATATGATCTGAGCATTTTAAATTATTATGAAGATTAAGTCACAGCATTTCCACATGCCTGCAAGTGTCTTTCTTTGTTTCCCGACAAAATGTGTCTTGTGACTTCAAAGAGGACCTAGTGAATCATCATGTTGATTTTCACATGTATCTGTTAACTTACAATATCCTGGGATTCTGAGCATATCTCCACTAAAGTACAGACTCAGCGTCTCTCACCCCAGGTAGCATCCTGATCTTGGTACCATGTCAGGGCAATTCTTTTATTTAGTTATTGAGTTATTTAGATATACATCACAGTGTAATCTGCATAGTGAGTGGGGAGAGGCAGAGGGGTCTAGGCTGAAAAGTTTGATTTCAGGTATTTTACAATTTCTGCTGTGGCTATAGCCGAATCAATTCATATCAAGTAGATATTAGCTCAATTGAATTATTAAATTATGTGATACATATGTAGTTTATCCAATGCCACTCAGCAATACCTAAACATAAATACAATACAAGCTATTTTGCTGTGATTAAACTTATTAATTTTACTGTTTTTTACCTCCCAGCAATTCCTAGCCGTAAGTTTACATGTGATGCGCCCTCTTCAGCAGATGTCAGTACAGGGCAAAGAGCGGGTGAAGCAGCTGGCCAAACCAGTGCTCTGCAACCAACACTTGCAGCTGCAGAGGGAATGGTTAAACTTGGTATGTATTATCTCCATTACATGTTGTGTGAGATTTGTGACTCTCAGCTCCCCACAATTTAGGTTATTTCATCAGATAACACAATATTGTAGGAACCAGATCTATTTCACCCTGCTGAATCCTTTTTGTTTTCTTACTGTGTGACTGCAAGGGCTTTGAGAATCACCATTTGACATCCAAGCCTGGTTAAAAGACCATTCAATACAATATAATTGTATAACCAACAAACACACAATAAAAAGGCACTTTAAATAAAAAGGAATTTTAAATGAGCAGTATGTTTTTTTGGGGGGGGGGGGGGGGTTTCCCCTGACATTTCAAAATTTTGTTCAATTTGCTGGCTGTCAGTATCACGTGACAGCTATCAACCAATCACAGACTCGTATATGTATACATTGTGAACTCCTGCTTAGTAAGTAGCTGGTGCCTCAGAATGTATGCATATGAAAACTGCACAATTTGATAATGGAAGGAAACTGGAAAGTCTCTTTAAAATTGCTTGTTATATCTGAATTATGAAAATTAATTTTTCACTTTAGTGTTCCTTTAACTATAGAGAATGCAGCTAACTTAAATATTGTCAAACACGAGCTCAAAGCATTAGTTCAGTATGTTTGTTAGTGTTGTGTTTTTATAAATATATTCTTATTTGACAGTTGTAGTAAAATCCAACATTTTCATGAATTATTTTTTTTAAATGTAATTGAGTTCTGTTTCTCTGACTTACTTATATATCTGTGTACATATGCCAATCAACAGCTGCTTCCTACAGTGTAACACTCGGCTTTCTTACAGTTTATATAGTAGATTTAGTTTTTTCAGTAGTACAATTACATATATTTTATTTTCATTAAAACACATATACATATGAGATAACTTATGTGAAATTTTAATAATTAGTCCTACAGTAACATAATAAAATAAAACCTATAGGCAAATAGCCTCACTGTAAGTACTCTCCATTTTTGAAGCCCGGGGGTTAAGAAGCAATTGCATGAAATGTCTGGCATCACCTCAGTTACCAGGGGTCACAGCATGCATAGATCACACACAATGAAGCTTTAAAGGCAAATATCTGACCTGACAAGCTATACTTATTTATTTGGATGCTAAAAGGGAAAGGTGTTCAAGATTGTCTCTTACTTACATAGAGGTCAATTTGAAATATACCAGATCACAAGTGACAGCTCTACTGCTGGTCTGCATCACTGCTCTGCTCTTCCCATCTTCTGTTTGTCTCCACAGAAGTCCATGCACAGGGATGGGGGCAATAAAATAAACTGTTACTTTTAGCTGTTCTCAGCATCAATCCAACTTGCTCTGTATTGTCTGTGCACCTCTTCTTTATGCTTCTGGAGGCTATAATTTGCTGCAGATGACATCAGACGTAGATGTTGAAAAACAGCCTGCCAGCTAATGTGATTCTCCCCCTAGGGTCCCAACCGTATGCATCCATTGTGCGGGGCCCGGGGCTGGTGTCACGCTTGCCCTGCCTAAAAGGACTACCGTGTGTGTATGTATGTATGTATGTATGTATGTAATCTTCATATATATTTTCTCAGAAGTGAGTACACCCCTGTGCAACATCACTTAAAGGGACCGTCAACCATAGAATTGTTATTGTTTTAAAAGATAGATAATCCCTTTATTACTCATTCCCCAGTTTTGCATAACCAACACAGTTATATTAATGTACTTTTTACCTTTGTGATTTCCTTGTATCTAGGAACCTTCTTCCAGCCCCCTGATCACATGACTGTGACTGTTTACTATCTATTGTCTTAAATTTAGCATTGTATTGTGCTAGATCTTAAATAACCCCCTGTGCCTGAACACAGTGTTATCTATATAGCCCACGTGTACTTTCTGTCTCTTTGTGTTGAAAAGAGATTTAAAAGCATGTGATAAGAGGCAGCCCTCAAAGGCTTAGAAATTAGCATATGAGCCTACCTATGTTTAGTTTAAACTAAGAATACCAAGAGAAAAAAGCAAATTTGATGATAAAAGTAAATTGGAAAGTCAATTAAAATTAAAAGTCCTATCTGAATAATGAAAGTTTAATTTATACTAGACTGTCCCTTTAAATGTCAAATGATTCAAAATTCTAACACCTCTCAATAATTACATTATTTCTTCGTTAACAAGTAGAGTGTTTCCTTTTCTGAACAATCAAAAACAAATTCTTAAAGACTATATTGAAAATGCAGGCCCCAAATTAGAAACTCAATGCAACAAAAGTAAATACTGACACACAATTTAAATTATTGAAACAAAATTGAGTACACCTGTGATTCCCAATTAGCCTAATTGCATGAACATGGTTATAAAATGCATAAATAAAGAGAAGCGCTCAACCTGGGAACGAACAATAGCATAATAGCTTGTTCTATGGCTAGTTACCACCCAAGAAGCATCCTCTTTTTGCTCAACATGTTCCTTTCACAGAGAAAAACTTTCCTGTAGCATATCATTCTGATCCTGACCCCACAGTGCAGTCCAGCCCCGAAATACCAGGCAATCCCTCTCTGAACGAGAGAAACTGCAAAACCCCAGACGTATGTTTCGGCCTATTGTGGGCCTCGTCAGTGAGGTGCAGCCATATCCCTATAGGCACACTGAGCAACGGGTCCACGTCTGGATTCCCGCCCCACACTTAGGAAGACTTCCCTAAGTGTCATAATTAGCATAAATAAAAAGAGAGAAGCGCTCAACCTGGGGACAAACAATAGCATAATAGCTTGTTCTAGGGCTAGTTACCACCCAAGAAGCAGCCTCCGTTGCTCAGTGTGCCTAGAGGGATATGGCTGCACCTCACTGACGAGGCCCACAATAGGCCAAAACGTATGTCTGGGGTTTTGCAGTTTCTCTCGTTCAGAGAGGGATTGCCTGGTATTTCGGGGCTGTACTGTACTGTGAAGTCAGGATCAGACTGATATGCTTTAGGAAAGTTCTTCTCTGTGAAAGTCACATGTTGAGCAAAAAGAAGCTGCTTCTTGGGTGGTAAATAGCCCTAGAACAAGCTATTATGCTATTGTTCATTCCCAGGTTGAACGCTTCTCTTTATTTATGGTTATAAAATGACCTGTGAACACCAGAACGTTCTCATTTTTGGACCTAAGGGCTCTGTCTATCTGCATGTCTGTATAATAGCTCCATATGGAAAATAATTGCCAGAGGAATTGAAAAATCTGTCTGTGAGACTTCACAAAGATGGAAAAGGCTACTAGAAGAGTAGTAACCGAGTAAAAATCAGTTTAAACACAGTTGTAGCAGTAATCAGGAGGTATAGAACGAGCCATAGTACCAATAATCAGAGCCGCAGTGGTCGTCGTCCTAAAATGACGCCATGGACAGTGCTTTAGACTTGGCTCAATAGTTATCCATGGAAATTGGAGTTTTTGTGGACAGGTCAGACAGTGTGAAAGACGTTGCATAATGTCACTATGAGATCCCCTAACTGAATTGCTTTGTTGTGTTGTTTTTTTTTTACTTACTTGTATCTGACCACTCCCTCACTAAAATTTTCAAAAATTAAGTATTTTCTCGCATAAGACTTAAAACACTAACTAATAATGTCTTGTCAATGCACATCTCCATTTCAATACAGTTCTTGCCAATAGGAACCCTCAAAGAAGATGTGCCCAGACGCCCCAGGAAAGTGGCCTCTGCTCATTAATAGGTGCCCAAACACTCCCAGAATTTGGACCCAGTTTGTCAATAGGTGCCCAGGGACCCCCATGAAAGTGGGTCCTCTTTGTCAATAGTTTCCTAGGAACCCTCAAGGAATTTGCCCCTGGTTTCCAATATGTGCCCAGGTCCTCTGGGAAAATGGCCCCTGCTTGTTAATAGAAGCCCAGATACTCTGGGAAAGTGGCCCTTGCTTGATAATAGGCAGTGTCGGTTGCCTTTGCTTACCAGTATATGCCCAGACACCCCAGGAAAGGGTTGCCTGCTCACCAATACTCACCCAGGTACACTGGGAAAGTGTTCCCTTCTCACTAAATAGGGGGGCCCAGGAATCCCTGGAAAGTGGGCCCTGTCTGCCCCTCAAGGAAAGTGGTCCCTCCTTACTAATTGGTGCACAGGCCCTCTGGAAAAGTGGCCCCTGCACGTCAATAAGCACATAGGCAACCAGTAAAAGCAGTCCCAGAGTGCTTGAGCATGTTTTGGTGAGCAGGATCCACTTTCCTGGGGTGCTTTGATGCCTATTGTCAAGCAGGGGCCACTTTCCTCAAGGGTTCCTAGGCAGCTATAGGCAAACAGGGGTAACTTTCCCAGGGTGCCTGGACTTCTATTGGCTAGTAGGGCCATTTTTCACTTAAGCCTGGGTACCTTTTGGAAAACAGGGGCCACTTTTATGGGGTGTATCTGTGCCTATTAGATGAGCAGGGTCCATTTTCTCGGGGTGCCTGGGCAACTATTGGCTTGTAGGAGGACACTTTTCTGGGTGCCTAATGGCGATCAGGTGACCAATTTTCTGGGGTGTCTGGGAGCCTATTGGCAAGCAATTGCAACTTTCCAGGGGTGCCGGGTAGCCACTTGGCAAGCAGTGGCCACTTTGACTGTGTTTTAGTGAGCAGTGGACACTTTCCTGGAATGCCTCGAAGCCTATTAGCTAGCAGTGGCCACTTTCTCAGTATGCCTTCACCTATGAAGAGAGCAGGGGCCACTTTCTCAGGGTGCCTGTGCACCATTAGGCAAACGGAACTCATTTCTGGGGTGCCTGCGTGCCTAATGATGAGCAAGGGTCTCAGGTGTGAATGGGGAGAACGTGTGTTAAATTTGGTGTTATCTCTCTTACACTCTCTCATACTGGTCACTGGTAGTTCAACATGGCACCTCATGGCAAAGGACTCTCTGAGGATCTGAAAAAATAATTGTTGCTCTACATAAAGTTGACCTAGGCTATAAGAAGATTGCCAAGACCCTGAAACTGAGCTGCAGCACAGTGGTTTAGACCATACAGCGGTTTCACAGGACAGGTTCCACTCAGAACAGTCCTTGCTATGGTTGACCAAAGAGGTTGAGTGCACATGCTCAGTGTCATATCCAGAGGATGTCTTTGGGGAAATAGACATCTGAGTGCTGCCAGCATTGCTGCAGAGGTTGAAGGGGTGGGGGGTCAATGCTCAGACCATACGCCGCACACTGCATCAAATTGGTCTGCATTGCTGTTGTCCCAGAAGGAAGTCTCTTCTAAAGATGATGCACAAGAAAGCCTGCAAACAGTTTGCTGAAGGCAAGTAGACTAAGGACATGGAGTACTGGAACCATGTCCTGTGTTCCGATGAAACCAAGATAAACTTATTTGGTTCAGATGGTGTTAAGCATGTGTGGCGGCAACCAGGTGAGGAGTACAAAGACAAGTGTGTCTTGCCTACAGTCAAGCATGGTGGTGGGAGTGTCATGGTCTGGGCCTGCATGAGTGCTGTTGGCACTGGGGATCTACAGTTCATTGAGGGAACCATGAATGTCAACATGTACTTTGACTTACTGAAGCAGAGCATGAGCATGATCCCCTTCCTTCAGAGACTGGGCCGCAGGACAGTATTCCAACATAACGACCCAAACACACCTCCAAGACAACCACTGCCTTGTTAAAGGAGCTGAGGGTAAAGGTGATGGACTGGCCAAGCATGTCTCCAGACCGAAACCCTATTGAGCATCTGTAGGGCATCCTCAAACGGAAGGTGGGGGAGTGCAAGGTCTCTAACATCCACCAGCTCGGTGATGCCATCATGGAGGAGTGGAAAACTACTGTAGTGTCAACCTGTGAAGCTCTGGTGAATTCCATGCCCAGGAGGGTTAAGACTGTGCTGGAAAATGATGGCCACACAAAATATTGACACTTTGGGCCCAATTTAGATGTACTCACTTTTGTTGCCAATGGTTTAGACATTAATGGCTGTATTGAGTTATTTTAAGGGGACGGCAAATTTACACTTTTATACAGTCTGTACACGCACTACTTTACATTGTAGCAAAGTGTCATTTCTTCAGTGTTGTCACGTGAAAAGGTATAATTAAATATTTACAAAAATGTGAGGGGTGTACTCACATTTGTGAGATACTGTATGTGTGTGTGAGATATATATATATATTTATTAGAAGGGATTCTGGGGAAGACAACAGCTGGATAGAAAAAGGAAGTTGTTGAACTGAGAGAATGCAGAGAGTGCTGACAGTCATGGAAGGTTATAGCAGACCTAGAGATTTTTTTTTCTTTTATAATTATCATCATCTCTCCATTTTTGCTCTTAACTATCTATCAACTCACTCCACTCTTCAATCTCTCTTTTTACCCTCTCTCTTCTCTCTCAGGCCATATTTTCTCTTTACCCACTTTATATACACACACATATATATATATTTGCTGCTTAGCCCCTTCGCTGCTCTAGTTCTCATGTTCGCACATTACTGTGAGCTGGTATTGCTCAGTGGAGCACAAATATCGATTTTACGAAAGCAATATTTAGTGCTCCACTTGTAATCTGGCCTTTAACACCTTATTTTCTGCATGAAAAATTGGAAGAGAGAAAGGGTTAAATAAATTAGTACTGCTTTTCTACTAGATGTGTGTAATAGAAAATGAGCATTGTCCATATAGCTACATAAGTGCTTAGGCTAGGAGCAGAGAAAGAACTGAAGAATTAAGCTTAGATCACGTTTGCTAGTCAATTGGACAACATGTCTCTGTTCTGCTGTATGCCAGGAAAACTAGGCAGTGAGGAGGATGTGGCTTTTCTGAGATTTGGAAGGTGAGAAACAACTTTGAAAAAAATAAAAAAATGTGCTTGCACAAATTTCCTCTAGGGGGCGCTCTTTACAAATATGCAATATACAATAACATAAAATAAAATAAACAAAATGTCACCAAACTATTATAAAACAAGTGATAATAATCATATAAAAAGTCCAAAAAAATACTCCAGGGGGAGTAGATGCAGCTCTCTGTCATAGGAAGGTCAGGATCCTGGGAATTCAAACGATCTGGAAGGAGAAAACACAGAGGCGTCCAATGGCCTAGTACCATCAACACAATCGGGATATGAATGAGAAAAAAGGGCTACTCACAAGAAGATAGCACCATAGAGGTGCAAACAGGCAGACTGGAACCTCACAGTTGTCCAGCTAACTGTGTAATAGCGACCAAATGTCTGAAGTGAAGTCCCGGCAAAGGATATATCGATATATTCCTAAATGAAAACAAACAAAACCAACATGGCCCAGCACAGTTTGGTTTAAAGTAGCATGTAATGTGAAAAACACACTCAAATATACCAACGCACCTCCAGGTGCAATATGAGCAGGCTGGAGCTTCTCAGCCGCCCAGCTGACTGGTTCAAGGTGATAAACAGGTCAGACACAGCAATTGCAGGTGATGGAATAAAAAGTGCAATCTAAACAGCAGCAAGCGTATAGTATAAAACAAACTTTAATAAAAGCATCGCGTTTCTCAGCCACCTTAGGGCTGTTTCCTCAGGCTATTGTACAAAGAGTAAAAATACACTTGCTTTTTAAAACACATTGTGAGCTATGATTGGAGGTGTGGTAATTGATACCAAGTGTGTGAAATTCCCATTAGCTCAGTTACCATGGAAGCCATAGTATATATAAAGTTAAAAATAAAAACTTTTTATGTTTAACACAGTACAATGTGATCAATATACATATATGTAGGTGTATTATATTGTACATAGTATATATCCACAAAAATACCCTTCGAGAAACATAACTTTATATATTTTGATTAATTTTCTTGGTATCCTTTGTTAAATATGTAGCAATGTATTACTGGAAGGTAGCTGAATGTGGGTGAGCCATATATGTGCAGCGACCAATCAGTAGCTCCTGAGTCTACCTAGGTATTTTTTTCAACAAAGGATATCATGATAACAAAACACATTTGCTAATTGAAGTACATTTGAAAGTTATTTACAATCACGTACTCTATCTGAATCAGGAAAGAAAAAAAAATAGTTTTTTCATTTAGGGATGTACATTCTGATCTTTCGTGCTGATCCAAATGCGGAAGTAAGCAGCAGCTCATGCCCTTCATATATTTTCATAGCCGGATTGATTCCTGTAAAAGTACGCTAGAAAGAAAAAGGACAGCGCTAAAAGCGCAGTGTAAAACAAAGTGGACAATATGTGTATATAGATTATATTTAATAAACCCCAATCTAAATATACTGTGTATCAAAACAGCCTAAATTAGCTTCTAATATATGTGGAGGTTGAAACCTAAATAGGTACTGATAATACGTTGAAGTGTATGTCACACGGTAAAACTATGAGGAGCCGGTGGTTCAAAGATCCGAATAAAAGTGCATTGGTAAAATAATGTTCCTCATGCCAATCTATTCTCAGTGATATAGTGCAAGTACTAAATAGTGACAGAAATTCTGGCAGTGGCGTAGCCAGCGTAATACTTAAAGAAGGAAAAATAAATAAAGGAAAATATAAATAGTGTGCGAAGAGAACACAGAAGCTCTGGTTAAAAAAACAAGCTAAGCCAGTAGCAATCTATCAATGTATATATAACATACTGGTGAGGAAATAAGGAACAAATTATTCACATGAATAATATGTATGCATGATAAAGAATGTGGGTCCTAATAATAAATGTGCTAATCAATAATATGATGGCTAAAAAGTGCCGTAACACGGAGGATGGCTATACTTCTATCTCACATAAGCGTAACAAACGCAATGCCTCAAAAGGAAAGACAATATTATTTAATGTTGACAGGTAAGATTGCTAAATAACAAGCAAGGCCGATGAAGATATAAAATGTAGCAATCCTAAAATAAATAGAGCATACATTCAATGCAGTAAAACATATATTAGAGTATGGATTTGGTATAAAAAACACTATTGAGCTATAATTGTGACATCTCCCAAGGATTCATAAAAAGTACAGATTATACATATAGATAAGACAATAATATGAATACGTAAGCCTGCCACCTAAAAATACCACCTGACCATCGGTGTACTATGTACACTTAAAAAAAGAAATAATACGTATGTCACAGTTCCGAAGGAATGTATTAATTATTTCCAGTGGAATATAAGTGTAAAATAACGTTTAATGTGTGATCACCTCCAACGATAGCGATATTTTTAGCTGAGTAAAAAAGTGATACTCATCACAATATGTAGAGAAGTCCCGAGCTACACCTTCTTACTATGCAAGACAGGATGTTCAATAGCCGGACGTTTACCTTCAGTGTTACTCAGCTGTACAATCACAGGTATTTTGCAAAGAACCAGTACTCACGATTACTTGATAGAAGGAATCTCTAATGTTTTGAAGTTGATTCGGAACAATTTAAAGAACCTGCACTTAGTGCATATGCATGCAGGTAAATCCAGGGAGCTTGTAGTGTAAATGTACCAAAGATACAGCTCAAAATATGTGTACTATATATATATTTCTTTCATGTAATTAGCAAGAGTCCATGAGCTAGTGACGTATGGGATATACATTCCTACCAGGAGGGGCAAAGTTTCCCAAACCTCAAAATGCCTATAAATACACCCCCTCACCACACCCACAAATCAGTTTTTACAAACTTTGCCTCCTATGGAGGTGGTGAAGTAAGTTTGTGCTAGATTCTACGTTGATATGCGCTCCGCAGCAGGTTGGAGCCCGGTTTTCCTCTCAGCGTGCAGTGAATGTCAGAGGGATGTGAGGAGAGTATTGCCTGTTTGATTCAATGATCTCCTTCTACGGGGTCTATTTCATAGGTTCTCTGTTATCGGTCGTAGAGATTCATCTCTTACCTCCCTTTTCAGATCGACGATATACTCTTATATATATATATATATATATATATATATATATATATATATATATATATATATATACCATTACCTCTGCTGATTTTCGTTTCAGTACTGGTTTGGCTTTCTACAAACATGTAGATGAGTGTCCTGGGGTAAGTAAGTCTTATTTTCTGTGACACTCTAAAGCTATGGTTGGGCACTTTTTTAAAGTTCTAAATATATGTATTCAAACATTTATTTGCCTTGACTCATAATGTCCAACATTCCTTTTTTTCAGACAGTCAGTTTCATATTTGGGAAAATGCATTTGAATCAATCATTTTTCTTACCTTAAAAATTTGACTTTTTCCCTGTGGGCTGTTAGGCTCGCGGGGGCTGAAAATGCTTCATTTTATTGCGTCATTCTTGGAGCGGACTTTTTTGGCGCAAAAAATCTTTTCTGTTTCCGGCGTCATACGTGTCGTCGGAAGTTGTGTCATTTTTTGACTTTCTTTTGCGCCAAAAATGTCGGTGTTCCGGATGTGGCGTCATTTTTGGCGCCAAAAGCATTTAGGCGCCAAATAATGTGGGCGTCTTTTTTGGCGCTAAAAAAATATGGGCGTCGCTTTTGTCTCCACATTATTTAAGTCTCATTTTTCATTGCTTCTGGTTGCTAGAAGCTTGTTCTTTGGCATTTTTTCCCATTCCTGAAACTGTCATTTAAGGAATTTGATCAATTTTGCTTTATATGTTGTTTTTTCTCTTACATATTGCAAGATGTCTCACGTTGCATCTGAGTCAGAAGATACTTCAGGAAAATCGCTGTCTGGTGCTGGAACTACCAAAGCTAAGTGTATCTGCTGTAAACTTTTGGTAGCTGTTCCTCCAGCTGTTGTTTGTATTAAATGTCATGACAAACTTGTTAATGCAGATAATATTTCCTTTAGTAAAGTACCATTACCTGTTGCAGTTCCAACAACATCTAATGTTCAGAGTGTTCCTGATAACATAAGAGATTTTGTTTATGAATCCATTAAGAAGGCTATGTCTGTTATTCCTCCTTCTAGTAAACACAAAAAATCTTTTAAAACTTCTCGTTATCCAGATGAATTTTTAAATGAACATCATCATTCTGATTCTAATGATTCTTCTGGTTCAGAGGATCCTGTCTCAGAGGTTGATGCTGATAAATCTTCATATTTATTTAAAATGGAATTTATTCGTTCTTTACTTAAAGAAGTTTTAATTGCTTTAGAAATTGAGGATTCTGGTCCTCTTGATACTAAATCTAAACGTTTAGACAAGGTCTTTAAATCTCCTGTGGTTATTCCAGAAGTTTTTCCTGTTCCTGGTGCTATTTCTGAAGTAATTTCCAGAGAATGGAATAATTTGGGTAATTCTTTTACTCCCTCTAAACGTTTTAAGCAATTATATCCTGTGCCGTCCGACAGATTAGAGTTTTGGGACAAAATCCCTAAAGTTGATGGGGCTATTTCTACCCTTGCTAAACGTACTACTATTCCTACGGCAGATGGTACTTCCTTTAAGGATCCTTTAGATAGGAAAATTGAATCCTTTCTAAGAAAAGCTTATCTGTGTTCAGGTAATCTTCTTAAACCTGCTATATCATTGGCTGATGTTGCTGCAGCTTCAACTTTTTGGTTGGAAACTTTAGCGCAACAAGTAACAGATCATGATTCTCATAATATTATTATTCTTCTTCAACATGCTAATCATTTTATCTGTGATGCCATTTTTGATATTATCAGAGTTGATGTCAGGTTTATGTCTCTAGCTATTTTAGCTAGAAGAGCTTTATGGCTTAAAACTTGGAATGCTGATATGTCTTCTAAATCGACTCTACTTTCCCTTTCTTTCCAGGGTAATAAATTATTTGGTTCTCAGTTGGATTCTATTATCTCAACTGTTACTGGTGGGAAAGGAACTTTTTTACCACAGGATAAAAAATCTAAAGGTAAAAACAGGGCTAATAATCGTTTTCGTTCCTTTCGTTTCAACAAAGAACAAAAGTCTGATCCTTCATCCTCAGGAGCAGTTTCAGTTTGGAAACCATCTCCAGTCTGGAATAAATCCAAGCCTTCTAGAAAAGCAAAGCCAGCTTCTAAGTCCACATGAAGGTGCGGCCCTCATTCCAGCTCAGCTGGTAGGGGGCAGATTACGTTTTTTCAAAGAAATTTGGATCAATTCTGTAAACAATCTTTGGATTCAGAACATTGTTTCAGAAGGGTACAGAATTGGTTTCAAGATAAGACCTCCTGCAAAGAGATTTTTTCTTTCCCGTGTCCCAGTAAACCCAGTGAAAGCTCAAGCATTTCTGAAATGTGTTTCAGATCTAGAGTTGGCTGGAGTAATTATGCCAATTCCAGTTTTGGAACAGGGGCTGGGGTTTTATTCAAATCTCTTCATTGTACCAAAGAAGGAGAATTCCTTCAGACCAGTTCTGGATCTAAAAATATTGAATCGTTATGTAAGGATACCAACATTCAAAATGGTAACTGTAAGGACTATCTTGCCTTTTGTTCAGCAAGGGCATTATATGTCTACAATAGATTTACAGGATGCATATCTGCATATTCCGATTCATCCAGCTCACTATCAGTTCCTGAGATTCTCTTTCCTGGACAAGCATTACCAGTTTGTGGCTCTGCCGTTTGGCCTAGCTACAGCTCCAAGAATTTTTACAAAGGTTCTTGGTGCCCTTCTGTCTGTAATCAGAGAACAGGGTATTGTGGTATTTCCTTATTTGGACGATATCTTGGTACTTGCTCAGTCTTCACATTTAGCAGAATCTCATACGAATCGACTTGTGTTGTTTCTTCAAGATCATGGTTGGAGAATCAATTCACTAAAAAGTTCATTGATTCCTCAGACAAGGGTAACCTTTTTGGGTTTCCAGATAGATTCAGTGTCCATGACTCTGTCTTTGACAGACAAGAGACGTCTAAAATTGATTTCAGCTTGTCGAAACCTTCAGTCACAATCATTCCCTTCGGTAGCCTTATGCATGGAAATTCTAGGTCTTATGACTGCTGCATCGGACGCGATCCCCTTTGCTCGTTTTCACATGCGACCTCTTCAGCTCTGTATGCTGAACCAATGGTGCAGGGATTACACAAAAATATCTCAATTAATATCTTTAAAACCGATTGTACGACATTCTCTGACGTGGTGGACAGATCACCATCGTTTAATTCAGGGGGCTTCTTTTGTTCTTCCGACCTGGACTATAATCTCAACAGATGCAAGTCTTACAGGTTGGGGAGCTGTGTGGGGGTCTCTGACGGCACAAGGGGTTTGGGAATCTCAGGAGGTGAGATTACCGATCAATATTTTGGAACTCCGTGCAATTTTCAGAGCTCTTCAGTCTTGGCCTCTTCTGAAGAGAGAGTCGTTCATTTGTTTTCAGACAGACAATGTCACAACTGTGGCATACATCAATCATCAAGGAGGGACTCACAGTCCTCTGGCTATGAAAGAAGTATCTCGAATTCTGGTTTGGGCGGAATCCAGCTCCTGTCTAATTTCTGCGGTTCATATCCCAGGTATAGACAATTGGGAAGCGGATTATCTCAGTCGCCAAACGTTGCATCCGGGCGAATGGTCTCTTCACCCAGAGGTATTTCTTCAGATTGTTCAAATGTGGGAACTCCCAGAAATAGATCTGATGGCTTCTCATCTAAACAAGAAACTTCCCAGGTATCTGTCCAGATCCCGGGATCCTCAGGCGGAGGCAGTGGATGCATTATCACTTCCTTGGAAGTATCATCCTGCCTATATCTTTCCGCCTCTAGTTCTTCTTCCAAGAGTAATCTCCAAGATTCTGAAGGAATGCTCGTTTGTTCTGCTGGTAGCTCCAGCATGGCCTCACAGGTTTTGGTATGCGGATCTTGTCCGGATGGCCTCTTGCCAGCCGTGGACTCTTCCGTTAAGACCAGACCTTCTGTCGCAAGGTCCTTTCTTCCATCAGGATCTCAAATCCTTAAATTTAAAGGTATGGAGATTGAACGCTTGATTCTTGGTCAAAGAGGTTTCTCTGAATCTGTGATTAATACTATGTTACAGGCTCGTAAATCTGTATCTAGAGAGATATATTATAGAGTCTGGAAGACTTATATTTCTTGGTGTCTTTCTCATCATTTTTCCTGGCATTCTTTTAGAATTCCGAGAATTTTACAGTTTCTTCAGGATGGTTTAGATAAAGGTTTGTCCGCAAGTTCCTTGAAAGGACAAATCTCTGCTCTTTCTGTTCTTTTTCACAGAAAGATTGCTAATCTTCCTGATATTCATTGTTTTGTACAAGCTTTGGTTCGTATAAAACCTATCATTAAGTTTATTTCTCCTCCTTGGAGTTTGAATTTGGTTCTGGGGGCTCTTCAAGCTCCTCCTTTTGAACCCATGCATTCATTGGACATTAAATTACTTTCTTGGAAAGTTTTGTTCCTTTTGGCCATCTCTTCTGCCAGAAGAGTCTCTGAATTATCTGCTCTTTCTTGTGAGTCTCCTTTTCTGATTTTTCATCAGGATAAGGCGGTGTTGCGAACTTCTTTTGAATTTTTACCTAAGGTTGTGAATTCCAACAACATTAGTAGAGAAATTGTGGTTCCTTCATTATGTCCTAATCCTAAGAATTCTAAGGAGAAATCGTTGCATTCTTTGGATGTTGTTAGAGCTTTGAAATATTATGTTGAAGCTACTAAGTCTTTCCGAAAGACTTCTAGTCTATTTGTCATCTTTTCCGGTTCTAGAAAAGGTCAGAAAGCTTCTGCCATTTCTTTGGCATCTTGGTTGAAATCCTTAATTCACCATGCTTATGTCGAGTCGGGTAAAACTCCGCCTCAAAGGATTACAGCTCATTCTACTAGGTCAGTTTCTACTTCCTGGGCGTTTAGGAATGAGGCTTCGGTTGATCAGATTTGCAAAGCAGCAACTTGGTCCTCTTTGCATACTTTTACTAAATTCTACCATTTTGATGTGTTTTCTTCTTCTGAAGCAGTTTTTGGTAGAAAAGTACTTCAGGCAGCGGTTTCAGTTTGAATCTTCTGCTTATGTTTTCATTAAACTTTATTTTGGGTGTGGATTATTTTCAGCAGGAATTGGCTGTCTTTATTTTATCCCTCCCTCTCTAGTGACTCTTGCGTGGAAAGATCCACATCTTGGGTAGTCATTATCCCATACGTCACTAGCTCATGGACTCTTGCTAATTACATGAAAGAAAACATAATTTATGTAAGAACTTACCTGATAAATTCATTTCTTTCATATTAGCAAGAGTCCATGAGGCCCACCCTTTTTGTGGTGGTTATGATTTTTTTGTATAAAGCACAACTATTCCAATTCCTTATTTTATATGCTTTCGCACTTTTTTTTTATCACCCCACTTCTTGGCTATTCGTTAAATTGATTTGTGGGTGTGGTGAGGGGTGTATTTATAGGCATTTTGAGGTTTGGGAAACTTTGCCCCTCCTGGTAGGAATGTATATCCCATACATCACTAGCTCATGGACTCTTGCTAATATGAAAGAAATGAATTTATCAG
>NC_069502.1:1128193495-1128390995 GCF_027579735.1 Bombina bombina
ACACATAGAAGATCCTGAAGGCAACCCCATCTCAAAAGATGATTGTATTGGCAAAGAAGATCTTAGAATCTTAATGAAATCCAGAACACAATTCAAGTTACAGGATGGTTTGTTAATTAGAACCTCCAAAACTGGCATTCAGCAATGGGTAGTACCCACCAAGTTCAGAGGTCTAATGCTTCAACATGCCCATAATGCTCCCACATCTGGTCATCGTAGTGCCAAACTCAAGTATGAAATATTGCGTGATTATGCTTTTGGCCACATATGTTGAAAGATGTTCAAACCTACTGTCAAGGTTGTTTAATCTGTCCACAGTTCCAACCCACTGCGCCAACGCATTGCAGAAAAGGGGGATGGTAATGCCATGGTCAGATATACAAATTGATTTTATCGGTCCAGTAACAAGATCATCAAGAGGTAACAAATACATGTTAACTGTGACATGCCTGTTCACTAAATGGGTAGAGTGCATTAGTGCACCTAACAATAGTGCTGAAACATGTGCAGAGTTGCTCATCAACCATGTATTTTCCAGATTTGATCTGCCCCAAAGAATCGAGTCAGATCAGGGGACCCACTTCACTAGCGAAGTGATGACCAAAATGTGGAAAATACTAGGGGTAAAAAGAAAGCTCCATATTGCATATAGAGCTGCCTCAAGTGGTGGTGTAGAGCGTTACAACCAGTCCATTGTTAAAATCCTCAAAAAGTTTGTGAATGAAACAGGTAAAGACTGGGATGTAAAACTACCTCTAGTCCTAATGGCATTAAGAGCAAATCCAAGTAGTGCTACCAAGATGTCACCTTTTGAACTGATGACTGGTAGAAGAATGGTTCTACCTCAGCATCTGCTGTACCGTACATCAGACCAAAACTTGATAAACGCTGCCAATACACATCAATATGTGGAGAACCTAAGAAAGCACCTGCAATATGCTTTTGCATTTTCTCAAAGGAATTTAGAGAGATCCGCAACTGCCACTAAAACCTATTATGATCTCAAAACATCCAAAAAGGAATATGAAATAAATGATAAAGTTTATCTTTATAACTTTGGAAGAGATCAGGTTAGGGAGAAGAATTTTCTTCCCGCATGGAAAGGTCCTTTTGTCATTTCTGACAAAATATTTCCAGTGGCCTATAAAATAAGAATCCCCAAAAATGAAAGTTTCATAGATAAATGGGTCCATATCAATCAATTGCGGGCATGTCATCCCAGATCCCAACTACAAGTCATAGAGGGAGAATGAAGTGTCATATCCCCAAATACACTAAAGACATACTGTAGTTTAAAGATACCTAGCTGATGAACATGAAGGCTCAAAAATGACAGACTTTCTACATAGAAGACTGTCTATGATGTGTACAACATCCTCACCAAATACCACTAACTTTGATCCAATTCAAATACATGTGTCCTACATATTTTTGAATTGGAAAGGGGGATTTATGTCAAGGTATTTGAAATATTATTAAATAATATATACAAGTATGTTTGTCTTTATTTAATAAGTCTGTGGATGTGTACATCAAATAATTAATTTACCTTCTAAAAGCTGAAAATGGACACTAAAAAGAAACAACCCCCTCCCTCTTATCAAATGGATTGTTTGTAGAACAAAGGATTGTTTCCAAGAGATCTCCCACACTCAATATGCTAAATTATGCAATTGTATAACCACAATGAGCTGAAAATTAACACAGGAAACTCTTAAAGATTACTTTAAATGAGACATTCCTAGCTAAAGTGTGAACATGAAGCCAATAACAAATTGTAATTAAAACTTCCACCAGACACTAAAACATTTGTTCTAATCAACTTACAGTTTGAGACAGGATGAGTCATAAAAGGTAATTTAAGAGGATAGATTGTCAGATAGGTGACACCACACAGTGTATGGAGACTAAGAGTCTGGGAACTGATTTAGAAGGAAAAGCAGTGGGGGGGGGTTTAAAAAAAAAAAGGCTTTTAACAAGAGGCACATTTTAAAATGTAACTTTTATTTATGTATATATATATATATATATATATATATATATATATATATATATATATATATATATATATGTGTGTGTGTGTATTGTATATATACATGCATATTTTGAAAGCATGAATACCTTAGCCTCTGTGTTTTTAAAGAATATAAATAGATATTTGTGGACCCAAAAAGAAATGATTAATGACACTTATTATTTTATTTCAGGTGGACCATGGGAAAAATTCCTGCATGCAAGAATTGTGCGAGACATAGAGCATACTATATTATGTGAAAAGATATAGAAATGCCAGGATACTGATAAAATTGTAATACATTTTAAGCTAATAATTAGCAGCATTAAATTGCCTTAATATAATACAATGTTAATAATAACATATTTGGTATCAGAATAATCAGAAAAAATAATCTAATACTACCCATCTATAATTGGGGTTATATATGATTAATGCAGAGAGTGTGATCTGATTAAATAACCATTTTATGAGAATAATTAAATTGTTAAAAATGCTTAGAAATGTAAAGGGAAATTTGTTTTGTCTGTATGTCTGCTGTCACCTAAGGGCCAATACCGGTAGGACAGTTAAGGGAATTTAACTGTTCAAAAGATGCGTTGCCATGGTAAACATGCTCAACTCCGTTAAGGGCCAATCCAATCAGGTATTTAAAATACCCAATCATAAGAGAGAAGGAGGGCCACCCATAATTTACCCATGATGGGAAACTTATATAAAGTGAATGCAGGATAGAGAAAATGAGATTTCTGCTAAGCTAAACTTGTAACCGGTTTGTTGGGCTGCGAGATACCACATTACTCAAGCAAAGCTAATCTACCTTTCTCATTGATTGCGATATACACTTATTGGTGATCTGAGGTAAAATAATTCCTATTAAGGAATATTGGATATTGATTGCTCTTTACCCTGGTAACGTATTCAAGGTTATTGGTAAGACTATATTTAAATTATAAGTCACTGCAGTTTAACGTACAGTTGAAAGATTTAAAGAAGCCGCTTGTATTTCAAGTTAATATTTCATAAGCCTAGGTATTGTTTAAATTTGTATCTGGTAGGCTAAGTAATTTATCTGTGAAAGTTCTGAAGTTTTAAATCAATATTGTATTAGGATTGTATTGCTTGGATGTTAAAAGTTAAAGGTTTTAGTCCCATTGTGTTAACTGAATGAAAGGCTATTTGCAAATAAGGCTGATTTTTTAAGGTAAATTTTTCTGGGCTTTGTAAGAAGGATAGCATATCTTAATAGTTGGTTTTAACGTATATAATATTGTGTCATATTCTGGTATTGCAAATATATTTCAAAATGTTCATGGATATTAAATAAATAAAATAATTCAGATATTTATATTAATTGTATGGTTTCTAGTAGATGCATGTTGGTTAAGGGTTTCTATTTTAAAGGATAATTATTATTTGTATTGTGTTATAACCCTGCCATAAGCTGATATATTATTTGGAGAGCACTACTTAGATTTTCATAAATATACTGACAGTTGCAAGGATGGAACCATGTTTAGAAGCGTATGCCAGTAGGTAGGGGAGAAGGGAGGATGCTGAACTGTTGCTGACAGGCTTTAGTTTGGGCTTTTTCATTCCGGTTCACAGGTAACCTAAAGTCCAGGGGTGGTTATGGACAAGCTGTCAATGGAGGTGGCTTTTGGGCAGATGGCAGGCTTTTATTTCTCTTCTTCCATTTCTGAATTTGAGGGTGTCTCTTTTGGCTGTGGTTCCAAAGATGGCACTGAGGCAGTTTTGATTGATCCATCACCTGTCTTATCCTAAAGGCTCATCTGTCAATGATGGCATTGATCCTGAGTTGGTTTAGGTGCAGTGTGTGTTCTTTGACATGAAAATGGATTTGGTGCGGGAGGCGGGTCCTTGAGCTCTCTTAGCTAAGTTTGACATGGAGTCAGCTTTTAGAATTTTAATGGTTTATTCTAAGTGTCACCATCTTTTAGGGTGTTTCTTTGAGGGTTTATATTATGTTGACTTATACCTACCTATGGTCTGTTTCATTTCCTTCTCTTATTTTGAAAAATAAAGCATGTTTGTTGAGTGGGTAGTGAAGAGGAGGACAGATTTGTCTTCATAACCTTCATGCTTTTATGTTTATTGGCCGGTCTGGGTGCTAAGTGTGTTCTCAGCTGATAGTTATGTTTTGGGAAGAAAATTGGAGGGACCAGTGACACATCTGAGTTTCCTGGGAATTGAGCTGGTACTATTTCAATTAAATGTCATGTTTTAGAGGACAAGTTGAGTTGCACAAGGTCGATGATTGGAGAGGCATTGGGTATAGAGAACCACCGGAGATGCCACCGGTAGTCATTGGCTACTGCAGAAGTTTCATCCCTGCTCCATCATATCAAGTTCTCAAGAGAGTTGAAGGAGGATCTGTGGGTGTAGGACACTTTACTAAGTGAGTTTAATGGGAGGCTGATTTTTCAGGAGGTGGAATGGTCTGATGAGAGCTTGTGTTTGTTCATGGATGCTTTAGGAGCGCATTGTTTTGGAGTGTATCTTCAGAGTAAGTGGTGCGCTAAAGCTTGGCTGGCAAGTTGGGTGGAAGCAGGGTTGATATGGAATTTTACCTTTTTTGAGCTTATTCCGTTGGTGGAGGCTTTGAGAGTATGGGGGAGTATGGGGGCAGGAACTGACAGATAAGCTGGTTTGTTTTCATTCTGATAAGATGGAAGTCTTGTTGGCCATTAACCAATTGATGACAAATTCACCCCCATTGGTGAAGCTGCTCCATGTGTTTGTTCTAGAGGCGTAATGTATATTTCAGGGTGGTGCATTTGCTCGGCAAGCTGAAAAACATTGCTGACTCTTTGATCCATTTTCAGTTGGAGCGTTTCCAGTTGGAGGCTCTGAATGCAGACACTCAGGGTGAAGTTAGCAGTGCAGCCAATAAAAATCACTGCATGTAATAGACACTACTATAAAGAATAAGATGCACAGATACTGATATAAAAATCCAGTATAAAACTGTTTAAAAACTTACTTAGAAGCTCTCAGTTTAGCTCTGTTGAAAAGGTAGCTGGAAAGCCCAATGCAAGTGGGAAATAAGACACCCCCATCCCCCTACTTTTGCATATGAAAAGACCCTTTACACAAACAGGAGCAAGCTGGAGAAGGTAGCTGACAATATTCTCATAAAACTTTGGGGCTTGGTTAGGAGTCTGAAAATCAGAGCAATGTTATTTAAAAATAAGCAAAACTATACATTTTAAAAAAAAAAACTTTATGGGCTATATAAATAGATCATTTACAAAACATTTATGCAAAGAAAAAAATTAGTGTACAATGTCCCTTTAAGCTGCTTTCTGAGTATTGCATCTTACATTCGCCTATATGTTCATATGCATGTATTTTTCTATTAGGGTTATAAGTATTCATACGGCTAGATTTGAAGTTTTGTCGGTAATGACCCGAAAAACTAACGCCGGCTTTTTTCTGGCCGCACCATAAAAATAACTCTGGTATTGAGAGTCCACATAAAGGCTGCGTTAGGCTCCAAAAAAGGAGCGTAGAGCATTTTTAACGCAGCTTCAACTCTCGATACCAGAGTTGCTTACGCAAGCGACCAGCCTCAAAAACGTGCTCGTGCACGATTCCCCCATAGAAAACAATGGGGCTGTTTGAGCTGAAAAAAAACCTAACACCTGCAAAAAAGCCGCGTTCAGCTCTTAACCCCTTAAGAACCAGCGACGTACCCTGTATGTCGCTGGCCTTTTTTTGGGACTTGATTGTTTTATAGCGCGGTCTTGCCACCAGCGTTGAGACTGCTCTATTCCACAAAGCCTGCTGGAGGGAGGGCATTAATAGCGTGTTCTTGCTAGACTTGTGCTATTATGTCCTGAAAAACCCTTAACGACCAGTGACATACAGGGTACATTGTGGTCATTAAGGGGTTAACGCAGCACCATTGTTTGCTATGGGGAAACACTTCCTACGACTGCACCTAACACTCTAACATGTACCCCGAGTCTAAACACCCCTAACCTTACACTTATTAACCCCTAATCTGCCGCCCCCACTATCGCTGACACCTGCATTTTATTTTTAACCCCTAATCTGCCGCTCCGTAAACCGCCGCTACTTACATTATCCCTATGTACCCCTAATCTGCTGCCCCTAACACTGCCGACCCCTGTATTATATTTATTAACCCCTAATCTGCCCCCCTCAACGTCGCCTCCATCTGCCTACACTTATTAACCCCTAATCTGCCGACCGCAAAGCGCCGCCACCTACGTTATCCTTATGTACCCCTAATCTGCTGCCCCTAACACCGCCGACCCCTATATTATATTTATTAACCCCTAATCTGCCCCCCTCAACGTCGCCTCCACCTGCCTACACTTATTAACCCCTAATCTGCCGAGCAGACCTGAGCGCTACTATAATAAAGTTATTAACCCCTAATCCGCCTCACTAACCCTATAATAAATAGTATTAACCCCTAATCTGCCCTCCCTAACATCGCCGACACCTAACTTCAATTATTAACCCCTTATCTGCTGACTGGAGCTCACCGCTACTCTAATAAATGTATTAACCCCTAAAGCTAAGTCTAACCCTAACACTAACACCCCCCTAAGTTAAATATAATTTAAATCTAACGAAATTAATTAACTCTTATTAAATAAATTATTCCTATTTAAAGCTAAATACTTACCTGTAAAATAAATCCTAATATAGCTACAATATAAATTATAATTATATTATAGCTATTTTAGGATTAATATTTTTTTTACAGGTAACTTTGTATTTATTTTAACCAGGTACAATAGCTATTAAATAGTTAAGAACTATTTAATAGCTAAAATAGTTAAAATAATTACAAATTTACCTGTAAAAGAAATCCTAACCAAAGTTACAATTAAACCTAACACTAGACTATCAATAAATTAATTAAATAAACTACCTACAATTACCTACAATTAACCTAACACTACACTATCAATAAATTAATTAAATACAATTGCTACAAATAAATACAATTAAATAAACTAGCTAAAGTACAAAAAATAAAAAAGAACTAAGTTACAAAAAATAAAAAAAAATTTACAAACATAAGAAAAATATTACAACAATTTTAAACTAATTACACCTACTCTAAGCCCCCTAATAAAATAACAAAGCCCCCCAAAATAAAAAAATGCCCTACCCTATTCTAAATTACTAAAGTTCAAAGCTCTTTTACCTTACCAGCCCTGAACAGGGCCATTTGCGGGGCATGCCCCAAGAAATACAGCTCTTTTGCCTGTAAAAAAAAACATACAATACCCAAGCCCCCCAACATTACAACCCACCACCCACATACCCCTAATCTAACCCAAACCCCCTTAAATAAACCTAACACTAAGCCCTTGAAGATCATCCTACCTTGTCTTCACCTCACCGGGTATCACACCGATCCGTCCAGAAGAGCTCCTCCGATGTCCTGATCCAAGCCCAAGCGGGGGGCTGAAGAGGTCCATGATCCGGCTGAAGTCTTCATCCAAGCGGGGCAGAAGAGGTCTTCCATCCGATTGAAGTCTTCATCCAAGCGGCATCCATCCGGAGCGAAGCGGCAGCATCCTGAAGACCTCCACCGCGGAACATCCATCCTGGCCGACGAGCTGAACGACGAATGACGGTTCCTTTAAATGACGTCATCCAAGATGGCGTCCCTCGAATTCCGATTGGCTGATAGGATTCTATCAGCTAATCGGAATTAAGGTAGGAATATTCTGATTGGCTGATGGAATCAGCCAATCAGAATCAAGTTCAATCCGATTGGCTGATCCAATCGGCCAGATTGAGCTTGCATTCTATTGGCTGATCGGAACAGCCAATAGAATGCGAGCTCAATCTGATTGGCTGATAGGAATAATTTATTTAATAAGAGTTAATTAATTTCGTTAGATTTAAATTATATTTAAGTTAGGGGGGTGTTAGTGTTAGGGTTAGACTTAGCTTTAGGGGTTAATACTTTTATTAGAATAGCGGTGAGCTCCGGTCGGCAGATTAGGGGTTAATAATTGAAGTTAGGTGTCGGCGATGTTAGGGAGGGCAGATTAGGGGTTAATACTATTTATTATAGGGTTAGTGAGGTGGATTAGGGGTTAATAACTTTATTATAGTAGCGCTCAGTTCCGGTCGGCAGATTAGGGGTTAATAAGTGTAGGCAGGTGGAGGCGACGTTGAGGGGGGCAGATTAGGGGTTAATAAATATAATATAGGGGTCGGCGGTGTTAGTGGCAGCAGATTAGGGGTACATAAGGATAACGTAGGTGGCGGCGCTTTGCGGTCGGCAGATTAGGGGTTAATAAGTGTAGGTAGGTGGAGGCGACGTTGTGGGGGGCAGGTTAGGGGTTAATAAATATAATACAGGGGTCGGCGGTGTTAGGGGCAGCAGATTAGGGGTACATAAGGATAACGTAGGTGGCGGTCGGCAGATTAGGGGTTAAAAAAAATTATTCGAGTGTCGGCGATGTTGGGGGACCTCGGTTTAGGGGTACATAGGTAGTTTATGGGTGTTAGTGTACTTTAGAGTACAGTAGTTAAGAGCTTTAGAAACCGGCGTTAGCCCAGAAAGCTCTTAATTACTGACTTTTTTCCTGCGGCTGGAGTTTTGTCGTAAGATGTCTAACGCTCACTTCAGAAACGACTCTAAATACCGGAGTTAGAAAGATCCCATTTAAAAGATAGGATACGCAATTGACGTAAGGGGATCTGCGGTATGGAAAAGTCGCGGATGAAAAGTGAGCGTTAGACCCTATTTTGAGTGACTCCAAATACCGGCGGTAGCCTAAAACCAGCGTTAGGAGCCTCTAACGCTGGTTTTCACGGCTAACGCCAAACTCCAAATCTAGGTGTATGTGTTTTAAGAAAAGCTTGCCAGCTTTTAGTTGGCAAGAAAAAACTGTGAGATCTGCAGTGCGAAAATCTTTATTGAATTACGATGGCATTAGAGAGACATTTTCATATACGCCCATGCTCAGCCTATTTTACGAAAAATCAACAATTACACTTTGCATTTGTATTTATAATTTCTGTGTGCTTTTTGCACATGCAGTGTACTAAAATTTATGATTTACGCTGTGCATATTTAATACAATTTATTCCTGTGTAAATTACATACAATTTGTTTTGATAAAATACGGATTTTGGTGAAGTATATTTTATGATTTTTGCTGCACCTTAATAATACAATTTTTTGTGAATGGTTCAATTATTTGTTTTGTTTGATGTTTAAAATACTAATTTTATTATGCACTTTTCATAAAAACATGCAATATATGCCCCTTAGCAAGACACCCTGTTTTCAGGGTAAAAATTGGCTTTAGATCACTCCACGAGGGAAATAGAAGTACAGGCGAGTATATAAATAATCTTAAATAATCTCGCCAGCCTAGAGAGCTTAAGATCATTGAGCCCTGAGAGTGTGGCTTACCCCGTGTATCTGTGGCACGGGAGTTACCTGAGGACTTTGAATGGCTTTGGCTCCTGCTACATGGGGGATGGATGCCCAGGTTTGGCAGCAGTGCACCGTGGAAGCTGGTGGTGTGAATTGGTTGGGGTATCAAGAGATTTGTTTGCAGAGTTTGACTGGTTGGGCTAGAAGGTGGGCAAAGGTTAGGCTTTCACCTGCAGAGATTCAGAGGTGGTTCAAAGCATTTTATTTTTTGTTACAGTTGTTGGGGAAGGAGAATTTAACTAAGGTCTTTATGGTCAGAATGGCAGTGAAGGGTTTGTGTAGGGATAGGACTAGGGCGAATAGTAGATTGCTAGTTGTGTTCTCTTTGTTGCAGCAAGCAGTGGAGGGTTTATCTGGAGTGTGTTCTCCAGGTTTTGAAGTCTGTTTGGTCAGAGCAGCTTTTGTTTTAACCTTTTTTGGGGCTTTCCATATTTCAGAGTTGGTGGGGAGGAATAGGAGGGTCTTAAGTGGGTTGCGTTTTCAAGATGTGCAGTTGGTAGAAGGTTTGCTTGATATTTGGCTTTGAAGATTGAAGACTGATCAGGTGGGTAAGGGTAAGTTTGTAAGGTTGTTGGAGATTGGTGGGCACTATTGTCCCATATCAGTGGTTAGGGATTCCTTGGAGTTGAACAGTCTGGGTATAATGCTTTATTGGTTCATTGTGATGGTTCAGTGTTATCTGTGTTTCAGTTTTTTTGGAAAGTTCTATTGTTTTGGGGTGATGATGGGAGGGACATTGGGTCTCACTCTTGTCTTATTGTTGCTGCGATGGAAGCAAATGGTTTGGGTTTGGATGTGTCATTTATAAAGAGGATAGGTAAGTGGGGGTTTTAGAGGTTTCGTTCACATGTGAGACTTAGATTGGTGTTGTTATGTTTGAATTTGGGAGTTACTTGAATAATCTTTGTTTTTTGACAGGTTCCTTGCGTTGGCTGATTGGTGATTAATATATTTACTGGGCAAGAAGTGCATGCATGTGTGTATATGTGTGTGCGTGCATGCATGTGTGCATACAGTGGGGAAAAAAAGTATTTAGTCAGCCACCAATTGTGCAAGTTCTCCCACTTAAGAAGATGAGAGAGGCCTGTAATTTTCATCATAGGTATACCTCAACTATGAGAGACAAAATGTGGAAACAAATCCAGACAATCACATTGTCTGATTTGGAAAGAATTTATTTGCATATTATGGTGGAAAATAAGTATTTGGTCACCTACAAACAAGCAAGATTTCTGGCTCTCACAGACCTGTATCTTCTTCTTTAAGAGGCTCCTTTGTCCTCCACTCATTACCTGTATTAATGGCACCTGTTTGAACTTGTTA
Organism: Bombina bombina; assembly: GCF_027579735.1. Classification (NCBI taxonomy): domain Eukaryota; kingdom Metazoa; phylum Chordata; class Amphibia; order Anura; family Bombinatoridae; genus Bombina; species Bombina bombina. The sequence continues at coordinate 1,128,204,301 of NC_069502.1, forward strand.
TCAGTATAAAAGACACCTGTCCACAACCTCAAACAGTCACGCTCCAAGCTCCACTATGGTAAAGACCAAAGAGCTGTCGAAGGACACCAGAAACAAAGTTGTAGACCTGCACCAGGCTGGGAAGACTGAATCTGCAATAGGCAAGCAGCTTGGTGTGAAGAAATCAACTGTGGGAGCAATAATTAGAAAATGGAAGACATACAAGACCACTGATAATCTCCCTCGATCTGGGGCTCCACACAAGATCTCACCCCGTGGGGTCAAAATGATCACAAGAACGGTGAGCAAACATCCCAGAACCACACAGGGGGACCTAGTGAATGACCTGCAGAGACCTGGGACCAACGTAACAAAGGCTACCATCAGTAACACACTACACGCCAGAGACTCAGATCCTGCAGTGCCAGACGTGTCCCCCTGCTTAAGCCAGTACATGTCCGGGCTCATCTGATTTGGATGATCCAGAAGCGGATTGGGAGAATGCCATATGGTCAGATGAAACCAAAGTAGAACTGTTTGGTAGAAATACAACTTGTCGTGTTTGGAGGAGAGAGAATGCTGAGTTGCAAACAAAGAACACCATACCTACTGTGAAGCATGGGGGTGGCAACATCATGCTTTGGGGGCTGTTTCTCTGCAAAGGGAACAGGACAACTGATCTGTGTACATGAAAGAATGAATGGGGCCATGTATCGTGAGATTTTGAGTGCAAACCTCCTCCCATCAGCAAGGGCATTACAGAAACGTGGCTGGGTCTTTCATCATGACAATGATCCCAAACACACCGCCCGGGCAACAAAGGAGTGGCTTCGTAAGAAGCATTTCAAGGTCCTGGAGTGGCCTAGCCAGTCTCCAGATCTCAACCCCATAGAAAACATTTGGAGGGAGTTGAAAGTCCGTGTTGCCCAGCGACAGCCCCAAAACATCACTGCTCTAGAGGAGATCTGCATGCAGGAATGGGCCAACATACCAGCAACAGTGTGTGACAACCTTGTGAAGACTTACAGAAAACGTTTGACCTCTGTCATTGCCAACAAAGGATATATAACAAAGTATTGAGATGAACTTTTTATATTGACCAAATACTTATTTTCCACCATAATTTGCAAATAAATTCTTTCCAAATCAGACAATGTGATTGTCTGGATTTGTTTCCACATTTTGTCTCTCATAGCTGAGGTATACCTATGATGAAAATTACAGGCCTCTCTCATCTTCTTAAGTGGGAGAACTTGCACAATTGGTGGCTGACTAAATACTTTTTTGCCCCACTGTATATGTGGGTTTTCATGTGTGTATATCTGGTGTGTGTAAATAAAATGCCACCCCAAACAAAATAATAGCTTTAGCAACAAATGCAGAATGAGAGAATTGCTTGTTGCACAGATGTACTTCACATAATTTTCAAAATGATGGTTAATTGGTATTAAAAAAAGTGACTCAAGTTGGTGTTTATTCTTGGATAAAAAAAGCAAAATTCCACGTGGGGCATTTGCCACTATTCCCTTAACCTCTGTACACTCCTTTCTTAACAACATACATGAATGCAAACGTATAAAACCTGCCAAATTATATTTTTTTCCCATATGGTAAACACAAATGCAATTCATTGGCAAAAAAATAATAATCCAATAACCTCACACATGTAAATACCCTTTGATTAACCTACTCTTGAACTTTTAAACCCATAAGTTTTCATCCTCTGTCAATTTCTGTTTTCTATGCAAGAATGTCTGAAAGATATATGTTGCAATGCATCAGCAGAGAGATTCCTCCTGCTTTATTTATGTTGATATATATCCACAGAAATGTGCCTATTGTTTATAATGCCAATATCCAACACAAAGTATTCCAATATATCCACATAAAAACCAATTGAGTTTAAAGAATAGAGATATTGATCACTTTGTTTACGTTTAACAAAAACTTAATTCAATAGACATTTAATTATGTGTTAGCACAACCATTAATTCTGATGAAAAATTTTGCAGTTCTTTTCCAGTCTACCAAAATAATAACTATACAAGGCATTTATGATTGTTGTTGCTGCTCACACATTTACTTGTAATTTCTAATATGTTAGTAAGGCAAGGGCATTTTTAACCCTTTAAGGACACAGCTTTCAGTTTGCTCAATTGTTTTATGACGGAAAAATTCTGTCATATGCCCTTAAGAGGTTAAATGTAGTTATTTAATTGGCATGCAAATAAGGGATATTCATAGTACAAAATAAAACAACATATAAGAAAATTCTACTTAATGAACCCCATTTATCAACCTGTGAAAGCAGCTTTGTGCCCCAGTGTTTTAGGCTCACCTGAAATGAGAGTTAAATAGCAGTGGTTTTATAATTGAAATAATTCCAATCTGATCCAATATGGATGATTGACAGTTTCTGCTAGCAGTCAATTGTCCGCCAGCAAGCAGGGGGCAGCATTGCACAACCATTGCTTGTGCAATGCTTTTGTAATGCTTGCAGCGAGGTCTGGTGGACATGATTCGCAGCATCATGTAAACCTCCCACTCTGTATTGGGTGTGCTAACCTGAAGCACACAATACAGCTTTGAAAAATGTGTCTTCATGACTGATGTGTCACTGTTCACCACTTTTTATACATACAGTGCATAATTAAGATGGCAGCTCCAAGTATCATAGTTGTCAACATTTTAAAACAATATCCAGAGACACTTTGCCGCAGAGCCATGGCTATGTATAGTTTGCATAGCTCCGCCTACTCCAAACCACCCCAAAACAAGCTCATAAAATACTAGTAGTAATGTGATTTAAAAAAAAAAAAACACTTCTATTATAAAATTTACTTTGTTTTCTTGGGTACTAATGTTGAAAATAATATGTACACATCCTCAGCCGCAGCAGTGCACTACTCGAAACTCCTAGTGGTGCATTGTTGCTCTAGAACTGACTTAATTATGTGTCATGCACTTGAGTCTTTTGCTTGCATGCCAAGTTTTACATTCATGGTCCTTTAAACCTGCATGTTTTTTATATATCATATAACATTTTCTATGGCTCTTCTCTTTAATAGTTGATCAAAGAATAATTTTCATTACAAACAATCAAACAAATTGCAAAAAAACAAACATGAACCAAAACTTCTAGGAAAAGTGTTTAAAAAACTTACGCCTAGATTACAAGTTTTGCGTTAGAGGCTGTGCGGTGCTAACGAGCAGTTTATGCTCACCGCTCACTTTCAGACAGCGCTGGTATTACAGGTTTTTACAAACCCGGCGTTAACCGCAAAAAAGTGAGCGAAGAGCAAAATTTTGCTCCACATCTCACCTCAATACCAGCACTGCTTACGTTAGCGGTGAGCTGGCTAAACGTGCTCATGCACGATTTCCCCATGGGAATCAACGGGGAGAGCCGGCTGAAAAAAAACCTAACACCTGCAAAAAAGCAACGTAAAGCTCCTAACGCAGCCCCATTGATTCCTATGGGGAAATGCATTTTATGTCTATACATAACACCCTAACATGAACCCCGAGTCTAAACACCCCTAATCTTACACTTATTAACCCCTTATCTGCCACCCCCGACATCGCTGACACCAACATTATATTATTAACCCCTAATCTGCCGCTCTGGACACCGCCGCCACCTACATTATACTTACGAACCCCTAAACTGCTGCCCCCAACATCTCCAACACCTACATTATATTTATTAACCCCTAATCTGCCGCCCCCAATGTCGCCGCAACCTAACTACACTTATTAACCCCTAATCTTCCGCCCCCAACATCACCACCACTATAATAAACATATTAACCCCTAACCCTAAGTCTAACCCTAATCCTAACCCCCCCCTAACTTAAATATAATTTAAATAAATCTAAATAAAATTAATATCATTAACTAAATAATTCCTATTTAAAACTAAATACTTACCTATAATATAAACCCTAAGCTAGCTACAATATAACTAATAGTTACATTGTAGCTAGCTTAGGGTTTATTTTTATTTTACAGGCAAGTTTGTATCTATTTTAACTAGGTACAATAGTTATTAAATAGTTATTAACTAATTTAATAACTACCTAGTTAAAATAAAGACAAATTTACCTGTAAAATAAAACCTAAACTAAGTTACAATTACACCTAACACTACACTACAATTAAATTAATTACCTAAATTAAATACAATTAATTAAAATTAAATAAAATTATCTAAAGTAGAAACCCCCCCCCCCACTAAATTACAGAAAATAATAAAGAAATTACAAGATTTTTAAACTAATTACACCTAATCTAATACCCCTAACAAAATAAAAAAGCCCCCCCCCCCCAAAAAAAAAACCCCTACCGTACACTAAATTACAAATAGCCCTTAAAAGGGCCTTTTGCGGGGCATTGCCCCAAAGTAATCAGCTCTTTTACCTGAAAAAAAATTACAATCCCCCCAACATTAAAACCCACCACCCACAAAACCAACCCTACTCTAAAACCCACCCAATACCCCCTTAAAAAAACCTAACACTAACCCCTTGAAGATCACCTTACTGGGAGACGTCTTCACCCAACTGGCAGAAGTGGTCCTCCAGACGGGCAGAAGTCTTCATCCAACCAGGCAGAAGTGGTCCTCCAGATGGGCAGAAGTCTTCATCCAGACAGCATCTTCTATCTTCATCCATCCGGCGTGGAGCGGGTCCATCTTCAAGACATCCGACGCGTAGCATCCTCTTCTTTCCATGGCCGACGACTGAATGAAGGTTCCTTTAAATGATGTCATCCAAGATGGCGTCCCTTCAATTCCAATTGGCTGATAGAATTCTATCAGCCAATCGGAATTAAGGTAGAAAAAATCCTATTGGCTGGAACAACCAATAGAATGCCAGCCAATAGGATTTTTTCTACCTTAATTCCGATTGGCTTATAGAATTCTATCAGCCAATTGGAATTGAAGGGACGCCATCTTGGTTGACGTCATTTAAAGGAACCTTCATTCAGTCGTCGGCCGTAGAAAGAAGAGGATGCTCCGCGTCGGATGTCTTGAAGATGGACAAGCTCCGCGCCGGATAGATGAAGATAGAATATGCTGTCTGGATGAAGACTTCTGCCCGGTTGGATGAAGATTTCTCCCGGCTTCGTTGAGGACTTCGGCCCGGTTGGGTGTTAGTGTTATTTTTTTTTTAAGGGGGGATTGGGTGGGTTTTAGAGTAGGGTTGGTTGTGTGGGTGATGGGTTTTAATGTTCGGGGGGTATTTGTATTTTTTTATTACAGGTAAAAGAGCTGATTACTTTGGGGCAATGCCCCGCAAAAGGCCCTTTTAAGGGCTATTTGTAATTTAGTGTAGGGTAGGGCTTTTTTTATTTTGGGAGTGCTTTTTTATTTTGTTAGGGGGATTAGATTAGGTGTAATTAGTTTAAAAATCTTGTAATTTGTTTATTATTTTCTGTAATTTAGTGGGGGGGGGGGGGGTTCCGTACTTTAGATCATTTTATTTAATTGTAATTAATTGTATTTAATTTAGTTAATTTATTTAATTATAGTGTTGTGTTAGGTGTAATTGTAACTTAGGTTAGGTTTTATTTTACAGGTAAATTTGTTTTTATTTTAACTAGGTAGTTATTAAATAGTTAATAACTATTTAATAACTATTGTACCTAGTGAAAATAAATACAAACTTGCCTGTAAAATAAAAATAAACCCTAAGATAGCTACAATGTAACTATTAGTTATATTGTAGCTAGCTTAGGGTTTATTTTAAAGGTAAGTATTTAGTTTTAAAAAGGAATTATTTAGTTAATTGTAGTAATTTTATTTAGATTTATTTAAATTATATTTAAGTTAGGGGGGGGTTAAGGTTAGGGTTAGACTTAGGGGTTAATACATTTAATATAGTGGCGGTGACAGGGGTGGCAAATTAGGGGTTAATAAATGTAGGTAGGTGGCGGCGATGTTAGGGACGGCAGATTAGGGGTTAATAATATTTAACTAGTGTTTGCGATGTGGGAGTGCGGCCGTTTAGGGGTTAATATATTTATTATAGTGGCGGCGATGTCCGGTTTGGCAGATTAGGGGTTAAAATATTTATTTTAGTGTTTGCTAAGTGGGGGGGCTCGGTTTAGGGGTAATAGGTAGTTTATGGGTGTAAGTGTACTTTTTAGCACAGTTTTATGCTACGGCGTTGTAGTGTAAAACTCTTAATTACTGACTTTTAAATGCGGTACCAGGCTTGACAGGAGAGGGTCTACTGCTCACTTTTGGTCAGACTCGTAATACCGGCGCTATGCAAGTCCCAATGAAAATATAGAATACGCAATTGACTTAAGTGGATTTGCGGTATTTCCGAGTCTGGCCAAAAAAGTGAGCGGTACACCTGTACCTGCAAGACTCGTAATACCAGCGGGCATTAAAAAGCAGCGTTGGGACCGGCCAACGCTGCTTTTTAACCCTAACGCACAACTCGTAATCTAGGCCTTAATTTGCACTGCAATTGAACCAGAGTATGTTACATATCTATGGTAAGAATAAGGGTATTAAATTACTTAAAATGATTACATATTTCACAGGCACACATATTTATAGATTCATTCTACACTAACAAGGAGTAAGTACATACCCAGGCCACTCCCACTATTAGATAAAGAGAAACACACAAACAAATAACACAGCCAGCTACACCTGCATATCTGTATATGCTGCACAAATTCATTGTCCCAATGAGTCATCGGAAGTGCATTCTGTAAATAATGAAGCAGATAGGTGACTGGTAGGGAACCAATTCTCTACCAATAAAAGTTTAATAAAATCATTCTATATGGAAAAAAAAAAGATTACATTTTTATGGCTACTGACCTCAGATAATGTATGTTGTGACATTGGCATCTATTTATCAAACCGTCAACTTACTTGCATTCGCCGGCACCAATACGCTTGCCTAAGATCGCCTAACATCGCTGCTGCGGACCTGAATACGTTCTCCAAAATTACCAAAAAAGCTCTCAAAAAGCCGCTCACCAAGTATGGTGCGATAAGCAGGGGAATGTTGTTAAATAACAGTCATTGATCTTGCTGCGTTTCAGCTTTTTCCCAGCTTTATTGGTACCCTGTCACTAAACACCCACACTATACTAAACTGTTTTACCCCCTATACCGCCGCTCCCGGAGCCCACCTCAACTCTAATAAATGTATTAACCCCTAAACCACCACTCACGGACCCCGCCGCAACTAAATAAAGTGTTTAACCCCCAAAACCTCCGCTCCCGGAGCCCACCGCCACCTACATTATACTTATTAACCCCTAATCTTTCACCCCCTACACCGTCACCACCGACATTATACTTATTAGCCCCTAATCTGCCGCCCCCTACACCACTGCCACCTACATTATACTTATTAACCCCTAATCTTCCGCCCCCTACACCGCCGCTGCCTACATTATATTTATTAACCCCTAATATTCTGCCCCCTAAACCGCCGCCACCTATATTATACTTATTAATCCCTAATCTGCCGCCCCCTACACCCCCGCCACCTACATTATATTTATTAACCCCTAATCTGCCCCCTTACACCGCCGCCACCTACATTATATTTATTAACCCCTAATCTGCCCCCTACACCGCCACCACCTACATTATATTTATTAACCCCTAATCAGCCCCCCCTACACTGCCACCACCTACCTACATTTATTAACCCCTAAACTGCCATCCCCATCGCCGCCACTATTTTCAATTTATTAACCCCTAAACCTAAGTCTAACCCTAACCCTAACACCCCCTAACTTAAATATAATTTAAATAAATCTAAATAAATATTCCTATCATTAAATAAATTATTCCTATTTAAAACTAAATACTTACCTGTAAAATAAACCCTAAGATAGCTACAATATAACTAATAGTTACATTGTAGCTAGCTTAGGGTTTATTTTTATTTTACAGGCAAGTTTGTATTTATTTTAAATAGGTACAATAGTTATTAAATAGTTATTAACTATTTAATAACTACCTAGTTAAAATAAATACAAATATACATGTAAAATAAAACCTAACCTAAGTTACAATTACACCTAACACTACACTATAATTAAATTAATTCCGTAAACTAAATACAATTAAATAAAATTATCTAAAGTACAAAAAACACACACACTAAATTAAAGAAAATAATAAACAAATTACAAGATTTTAAAACTAATTACACCTAATCTAATCCCCCTAACAAAATAAAAAAGCCCCCCCCCCCCAAAATAACAAATGCCCTACCCTACACTAAATTACAAATAGCCCTTAAAAGGGCCTTTTGCGGGGCATTGCCCCAAAGTAATCAGCTCTTTTACCTGTAAAAAAAATTACAACCCCCCCAACATTAAAACCCGCCACCCACACAACCAACCCTACTCTAAAACCCACCCAATCCCCCTTAAAAAAAAACTAACACTAACCCCTTGAAGATCACCCTACCGTGAGAAGTCTTCACCCAACCGGGCCGAAGTCCTCAACGAAGCCGGCAGAAGTGGTCCTCCAGACGGTCAGAAGTGGTCCTCCAGACGGGCAGAAGTCTTCATCCAGACGGCATCTTTTATCTTCATCCATCCGTTGCGGAGCGGCTCCATCTTCAAGACATCCGACACGGAGCATCCTCTTCATCCGACGTCTTCTTGGTTCCTTTAAGTGATGTCATCCAAGATGGTGTCCCTTCACTTCCGATTGGCTGATAGAATTCTATCAGCCAATCGGAATTAAAGTAGGAAAAATCCTATTGGCTGATGTAATCAGCCAATAGGATTGAAGTTCAGTCCTATTGGCTGATCCAATCAGCCAATAGGATTGAGCTCACATTCTATTGGCTGTTCCGTGTCGGATTTCTTGAAGATGGAGCTGCTCCGCGCCGGATGGATGAAGATATAAGATGCCGTCTGGATGAAGACTTCTGCCAGTCTGCTTTGTTAAGGACTTCGGCCCAGTTGGGTGAAGACTTCTCATGGTACGCTGATCTTCAAGGGGTTAGTGTTAGGTTTTTTTTAAAGGGGGATTGGGTGGGTTTTAGAGTAGGGTTGGTTGTGTGGGTCACATATAAGAAGGAAGAAGGCACTGCTTGGATAGGTGAAAATTAAAAGCATACCTTTATTAGTAATATTAAAAAGTACAAGTGACTCCTCAAACAGAGGGCAGGCAAAGACAAAGGCAGTCTGACGCGTTTCACGCCCCCTAGTGGCGCTTCCTCATAGATTGAAGAGTGTTTCTGTATAAATGTTTAACCCCTTCTATACATATACATTTAAGAACAAATAATTGGTGAATTAAAATCAATAATGAAATTTAAAATAACGATCACAAAGGAAAAGGATTTTTAGAAACAGCAGATGTGAAATCTGCCACAAACAATAAATACATATTAAAGAAAAAATATATATATCATTTCACAAAACAGTGTTATTTATATATGGAATACCAGATAGCAACAACTGAACACCACTATGTGAAAATATATATCTGGAATGCTAATATGTACTATTATAAAATTAAGGGAAAGTAGTACACTGAAATATACTGACTACATTTTAATCCCAAAAAGGACATAAATAGCATAAAAGATATAATATTATTGTTTAAGGGGGAAGAAAAATCAAAAAGAAACAAAGAAAAATAAGTTAAGATTCTATTTGAAATCAGCATAATTTTAAAAATGCTTAAGCAAGAAACAGTACCCATATTCTTTTAAAAGTTGCTGTGACCTATTATGATGAAAAGGGTGCACACTAAACTAAATCAGAGAATATTTTTAGAAGAAAGTGGAAATAATAAAAGGCACGTAACTTCTTAATTAGAGAGATAGATTATTGAGGGCTTAGTTGTCTATAAAGTAGCTAATGTCAAACTCTTTGTTCATTCCTGATGGAGACCTTGTTTTTTATTTTAGGATCCAAAATAGTTCTTTCCTATTAAGGATCTTACTACGGTCACCGCCTCTAACAGGCGAGCGTGCCAAATCAATTTCCCTGACCGAAAGATCAGCTTTATGAGAAAAATGTATACTATTAAAGTGGTTAGCTACTGCAGATGCTTTGACATAGTTTTCAGTGTCTCTGATGTGTTCCCCTACTCTAATTCTGAGCTCTCTAGAAGTTTGTCCAACGTATTGGCATTTGCAAAGATTGCAGGTGAGTAGGTATACTACCCATTGGGTGCCACAATTTGCATAAAAAGAAATATCACATTTTTGGATAGTTGTGCTTGAAAAAAAGGAATTACCTTTCAATGTTTTGGAACAAGTGAAGCAGTTTTTACTATCACATTGAAAATTGCCCACATGTTTCAACCAGTTAGCTTCTTGAGCGGGGACCCGTTTATAAACCATACTGGGAGATAGTGATTGTGCCAGTGTTTTGGGTTTTTTTGGAACGCACTTACAATTTTTAGTAAATGGTTTTAAAGTTTCATCTCCAGATAGAAGATGAAGATGTTTTTTTTAATAATAATAATAGAGTCATATTGAGCAGTATACTCAATGGTAAAGACAACCAAATCACTAGAATTTATATCTTTTTGCTTTTTGGTGGAAACATTAACCTGATTAGCATGTGATCTTTTTACAAGCTCTCTACATTTGGTGAGGGCATTTTTGTTATATCCCCTCTTAACCAATCTGTTTTCTAGTTCAATGGCTTGTTCATCATATACTATATCAGAGTTAGTGTTCCAACACAAACGGATAAATTGTCCTTTGGGTATTGCTTGAATGAGGTGCTTAGGGTGTTGGGACCTGGCGTGTAGAATGGTGTTCCCAGCCGTAGGTTTTCTGTATGTTTTAGTACTAATACAGTTGTTTTTGCCTGATAATGTTAAATCCAAAAAGTCTACTTGGGAATTACTATAGATTTCAGTAAATCTAAGTCCCATATTGTTGTCATTTAAATAGCTCAAAAATCCATGGAAAGAGGAGTCATTTAAAGGTTTGTTAATTATAAAAATCAGGTCGTCTATATACCTTGAATAAAAAATTATATCCTCACTCCATGGGTTAGAGAGATCATAGATGTACATGAGTTCCCATCTGGCAACAAACAGGTTGGCGAAAGAGGGGGCATATTTGGCCCCCATCGCCGTCCCACATAACTGTTGAAAAAACTTCTGGTCAGACATGAAAAAGTTATGAGATAATAAATACCTCAAGACATCGCCAACATACATTCGTGTGGCATCATCAAAGTTCATGTCTTTGTCCAGAAACGATTCAACAATTGAAACCCCCATAAATTGTGGGATACAGGTGTATAAGGATGAGATATCCACTACGATCCAAGTATATTGGTCCTTCCACTGGATTTGAGCCAATTTTCTAAGTAAATGTGAGTTATCCTCCAGGAAGCTCAACTGTCCCCTGGCAATGGGTTGTAAGATGGTGTCAATCCATGCTCCCAGGGGTTCAAACAGGGAACCAATGCCAGAGACTATTGGTCTACCTGGAGGATGCTCAACATTCTTATGTACTTTCGGTACATGGTAAAAAATGGGTGTAATTGGATTTGTGGGAATGAGGGTGTGTAAAGAAGTAAAGATACCCAAAGCAATACCTTCTTCAACCAATTTGGTAAGCTCTTTTTTGTAAACATGAGAAGGATTGGATGATCACATACGATATATTTTATCATTATTGAGCTGGCTGAGTGCTTCCTCAAAGTAATAACTCTTGTCCATGACAACAATGCTGCCGCCCTTATCTGCATTTTTTATGACAATATCACAGTCATCTCTTAAAGACTTAATAGCCATGCGTTCTTTATAAGTGAGATTGGGGGCGACAGCATTGTTGTCAACCTCAGTTTCCAAAGTCAGGATATCATCCTGAACAGCTTTTTGGTAAGCATTTAACATAGCACCTCTATATTGGTTGTGTGGGTGGTGGGTTTTAATGTTGGGGGGGTTTATACAATTTTTTTACAGGTAAAAGAGCTGATTACTTTGGGGCAATGCCCCGCAAAAGGCCCTTTTAAGGGCTATATGTAATTTAGTGTAGGATAGGGCTTTTTTATTTTGGGGGGGGGCTTTTTTATTTTGTTTGGGGGATTAGATTAGGTGTAATTAGTTTAAAAATCTTGTAATTTGTTTATTATTTTCTGTAATTTAGTGTTTGTTTTTTGTACTTTAGATACTTTTATTTAATTGTATTTAATTGTATTTAGTTTAGGGAATTAATTTAATTATAGTGTAGTGTTAGGTGTAATTGTAACTTAGGTTAGGTTTTATTTTACAGGTATATTTGTATTTATTTTAACTGGGAAGTTATTAAATAGTTAATAACTATTTAATAACTATTGTACCTAGTTAAAATAAATCCAAACTTGCCTGTAAAATAAATATAAACCCTAAGCTAGCTACAATGTAACTATTAGTTATATTGTAGCTATCTTAGGGTTTATTTTACAGGTAAGTATTTAGTTTTAAATAGGAATAATTTATTTCATGATAGGAATATTTATTTAGATTAAATTAAATTCTATTTAAGTTAGGGGGTGTTAGGGTTAGACTTAGGTTTAGGGGTTAATAAATTTAATATAGTGGCGGCGATGTTGGGGACGGCAGTTTAGGGGTTAATAAATGTAGGCATGTGGCGGCGGTGTAGGGGGTGCAGATTAGGGGTTAATAAGTATAATGTAGGTGGCGGCGTTGTAGGGGGGGAATTAGGGGTTAATAAGTATAATAAGTATAATGTAGTATAATGTAGTTAATAAGTATTAATAAGTATAATGTAGGTGGCGGCGGTGTAGGGGGGGCAGATTAGGGGTTAATAAGTATAATGTAGGTGGCGGCGGTGTCAGGACGGCAGATTAGGGGTTAATAAGTATAATGTAGGTAGCGGCAGATTAGGGGTGTTTAGACTCGGGGTACATGTTAGGGTGTTAGGTGTAAACGTTACCATAGGAATCAACGGGATATCGGGCAGCAGCGAACATGAGCTTTCGCTGCTTTCAGACTCCCATTGAATCCTATGGTATGGGATTGAAAACCAGGTACGCTGGGCCGGAATAGTGGCGAGCGTACCTGGTAGAAATTTATTAACTAGCAAAAGTAGTCAGATTGTGCCGAATTTGCATTAGGAACATCTGTAATGACGTAAGCATCAATCTGTGTCGGACTGAGTCCGGCGGATCATATGTTACGTCACAAAATTCTACTTTTGCCGGTCTGTAGGGTTTGATAACTAAGGGGAATCAGGCTCGCCACAAATACGCTGTGGAATTCCAGCGTATTTGCGGTTGACGGCTTGATAAATGGATGCCATTATATGTAATGTTGCCTGATTAAAGGCTTAATTAAAAGTGGAGCACTTTTTTAAAGTGAGCACACAAATGGGCAATTTTGCCCGTTTATGGGCACACATTAAATAACCAGCCATTACAATTGGCTGGTTAATGCTACTGCGAGCTTGTGGTAGCACTTTGCATGAAGTGCAATTAACCAGAGGTCAGACCTCTGGTTAATTAAAAAAATGTCCCCCAATTGCCCCAATAATAATGTTTACAGGTCACGTTCGCATTGCGCTTAACCTGATCAAATGTGTATAGAATACTTTCCAAAACAGATAGAAATTTCTTCTATAGATATAATTGTTTTCTCTTACAATGATTTGCTGATCTGATTAATCAAGCACTGGGCAAAAATGTCCCTTGAGTTCTACAAACCGTCTATTTTTTTCATTTACACAAATATTCTTATATTGTTTTAGTCTTTAATTTTCAAAATAAGAGGCATATATACTGTATATATATATATATATATATATATATATATATATATATATATATACATACAATGCCTCTTATTTTGAAAATTAAAGAGTAAAACAATATAAGAATTTTTGTGTAAATGAAAAAAATAGACGGTTTGTAGAACTCAAGGGACATTTTTGCCCAGTGCTTGATTAATCAGATCAGCAAATCATTGTAAGAGAAAACGATTACATCTATAGAAGAAAATTCTATCTGTTTTGGAAAGTATGCTATACACATTTAGGGGCCTATTTACTATGGTGCATGCGGACATGATCTGATATAGCGGATCATGTCCGCTGCACATCGATAAATGCCGACATACGCTGTCGGCATTTATCATTGCACCAGCAGTTCTTGCCGCCTCCTGCAGATTTGGGGCCAATCAGCCGCTAGCAGGGGGTGTCAATCAACCCGATTGTATTCGATCCGGTTGATTTCTGTCCACCGCCTCAGAACAGGCAGACAAGTTATGGAGCAGCGGCCTTTAGAAACAAGGGGCATCAAGCTCCATACGAAGCTTGATAAATATGCCCCTTAGACTGATTGTCAAAAACCACCCAAAGTAAATGTAATTTTCTTAATATCAAATTTATATTTTAGAGTTTAAAATATACTTTTAGTAAAATAGATATCAGTAATCTCCCTAGATGCTACGGGATGCTGAGCAAACTGCTCATAAACACCCCAGATGCTAGTACAGTGTGATTTGTGTTTAATGGGTTTTTAGGAATTCAGTTTGTTCAACCCGCATTATCCAGACCCAGTTTTAAACTTCCTGTAGATTTTTTTCTTTAATAGCTCCAACTGTCATTGACCCTCGATCATATACCCCCTACCTTCCTTCTTTTTTGTGTGTGCCGCAGTGAGGAATGAGTCTCCCTCAAGTAAACATGGTGGAGGGGCAGTCAGAGTGCTGCCGGGAGGTGCTAAACAAGCCGAGAACCACAGTGAGAAATCTGCAGATCATCTAGCGTCATCACTGGGGAGGAACAGAGCACCACAATTGGGGGTGGTTAGCAAAAACACTTTGCTAACTGTTACTGTGCTGCTAAGTGTCACCCCCCTCCAGACCCCCTGACCATCATTGGTTCACGGTTACTGGGAGAGGATGGGGGTTAAGCAGCAGGGTGAAAGGTTAAGTATCAGACTCAGTGGGTATGATATGTTGTAAATGTCTGCCCAACCATGCAGTGCTGCAGTCAGCAGGAGTGTGGTAGGCACACAGTTCGACTCTCAGGAACAAAAAATAAAAGCGTCAAAAAGCAAAATCACGGGATTGTCCCGGGAAATTCAGGATTGTTGCCAACTATGCAAGTATAAAAATGTGGAGCTTCTCCAACTGGTACCTAAACGGGTTAAAATAAAAGAAATGCTCAGAAGAGAGCTGCAGGCCCAAGATGAACAAAATAAGTAGCACAATGAGAAGTGACTATTCTGTTAAAGTTGTTTCCAGGAGATTAAAGTCCATTTAATTAACAAATATGATATTTTTAATCATAGTCCACTTAGGTATGTTATTGAGAAATTATAAAACCAGCATTCAAACACATTAGACAGGCATCATGAATACAATTTAACTGCCATGATTTAATTTAACTTTTGTGGCATATATTTTACTTCCATGAAGATTTTTGAAAACTTCCATAAAAAATCCATCTAAAAGACTGTGGTACCGTTCTTTTTTTAAATAGTTTTTTATCTTATTTTTCATCTGTTTAACTAGCGCACTTGACTAATTCAAGTCATTTTGCCTATTTAACCTCTTCTAATGTATTGGCATGGTTTTGAAATGAAACAAAAAACAACTGAGCTGCCATATAATGTTCTACAAAGGAATTGAGGCCTATGTCCATTTATCAATCTGTGGAAATAAATCTCTCTTAATGAACTGAGAGTAACATGATCAGTGAAAATAAATGTTTCAAGATATATGACCTGAGGAAAAAAGCATAGATGATAAGACAGACAATAGGAAAATAAACAGAGACGGTAGGGTATGAAGGTAGGCCTTTAAAGGGACAGTCAACTAAAAAAATGGTATTGTTTAAAAAGATAGATAATCTTTGTGATTACCTTGTTTCTAAGAATCTTCTGACTGCCCCCGATCACATGACTATCTATTGACTTGCATTTAAGCCAATTAGTGCTGTGTTGTTAGAATCCACGTGCATCAGCACAATGTTATCTATATGGCTCAAATGAACTAGCTTCCCCGATGTGAAAAGCAAATACAAAATCATGTGATCATGGGGCTGTCTTTAGGGACTTAGAAACAGACAGAAATTTAGAGGTTTAAAGGTTATAAAGTATGTTAAAGTGAATGTAAGTTTTGATGCAAAAGTCCCCGGTTTTTAAAAAAAAACCAGTGGCACTTTAATTCATCAAAATTTACATTTCACTCGTTGTGAAAAAATTCCTTTTAAATTTGACAGCCGCTCCAGCTTCCCCTGGTCGTTGCAAGCCATTTCTGACATCAGAAATGATGAATAGGTCATCCTCCAATCACGGCTTCCCCCCGGGTGAATCAGTGTCTGATTCAACACTGTGATTGGAGGAAGCCGGATTCCTCATTTAAGGCTTTGCGACGGACGGTGGAAGCAGGAGCGGCTGTCAAGATTAAAAGGTAAGTATTTTTTCACAACACAAGTGAAATGTAAATTTTGATGAATTAAAGTGCCCCTGTTTTTAATCGAATTTTTAAAAACCGGGCACTTTAACATCAAAATTTACATTCACTTTACTATAACCATGTAATATCCATATACGTGATATTTAGTACAGCATATGAGATCTGTGCGAGAAAACTAAAATCATAGGCCCCTATTTAACAAAGGTCTTGCGGACCTGATCCGACAGTGCGGATCAGGTCCGCAAGACCTCACTGAATACGTATTCAGCATTGCACCAGCAGCTCACAAGAGCTGCTGGTGCAACGCCGCCCCCTGCAGACTCGCGGCCAATGGGCCGCCAACAAGGGGGTGTCAATCAACCCAATCGTACTTGAGCGGGTTGATTTCCGGCAATGTCTGTCCGCCTGCTCAGAGCAAGCGGACAGGTTATGGAGCAGCAGTCTTTGTGACCGCTGCTTCATAACTGTCTGCAGACTCGCCAGAAACACGGCCGTCAAGCTCCTTTCGGAGCTTGATAGATAGGCCCCAGTGTCTCAACATCTAGAAATGGCATTTAGTGATCACATTTTTAAAATGTTTGTTTTTATTTTGTATTCAAAGTTTCGTGATTGTAAGTTACGGTACTTTGTTCTTATTTAGCAGGAATTTTATCAGCAATCTTGCATTTGTGATTTAACATTTTGACAAATGTATTAATGATACATTCACCCTCATATGTGATGTATCATAGTATTGTTATATGTATATATATATATATATATATATATATATATATATACACACTATATATACACATACATACATAAACACCTACAGACAGAAATAGATGCATAGATAGATATTCATACATATATATATAATATTCACTGCTGAGAAAAGATAGATATTTTTTTATTAAAAAGTGCTTTCATACTGGGGGATCAGAATTAATTAATTACCTATTGATTATATTCCACTCTAGCAAATCCGCTTTGGCAAATAAATGAACTAACCAGGGCACATGTAGGCCGTGGCAAGGCATGTCAGGCCAATCGATCAGTAGTTAGTATTCTTTGGGGACATAAGAACAGTTGATGATAATATGACATGTTGGCAAAAGAATCTTAAACCAGTATTGTAGGCTGAATGTATGAGGCATCGGAGAGAAATGTTGTTGTATGAAAAGAAGCCAGTATGTATTAATAGAACATGAATCCCAATCTTATAACAAATATTATGTTTTAGTCTATTTTTTATGGTTTAGACTTCTTAAACAAGAAAATAGTTAAGTACACTATAATATATATAAAAAATATATGTATTCTATACATGTAGATGAACAAAATTAATTGTAAATGCTAAAATATGTTATGAATCATTTTAATAATTCTAGTGAAATTAAATGGCAAAAGCAAGAAAGCAGGGACATTTCTGGTTTTAGCTGTTTAGTCTGCAGGGTACTTAAATTTGTGTTATGCACTCCTCTTCCATCCAAAAAATAGGTTTAAAGCAAGAGCAACTAGAAAAATGACTGCACAGAATTTAACAGAAGGATATTATTATTATTAATTATTATTGTTATTGTTATTATTGTTATTATTATTGTTGTTATCATTGTTATTATTATTATTATTATTATTGTTATTATTATTATTGTTATTGTTATTATTGTTATTATCATTCACCTAGATTACGAGTTTTGAGCGCTATAGGGAAAGTATATACAAGTTTAAAAAAACCCGGCATGTGCGGGCGATATGGAGATTTTGAGCTCCATACTGCACCCAAAACAAGCGGTGTTTTGATGTGCTCGTGTACGCTTTCCCCGTAGACATCAATATGGAGAGCCGACAAAGAAAAAGTCTAACAATTGCGATTGCGGAACAAAAGCTCCATAATGCAGCCCCATTGATGTCTATGGGAAAAAAGAAACTACAGTTTAAACTTAACACCCTAACATAAACCCTGAGTCTAAACACCCCTAATCTGCTGTCCCTGACATCGCCGACGCCTGCCTACAGTTATTAACCCCTAATCTGCCACTCCCAATATCGCCGCCACCTAAATAAAATTATTAACCCCTAATGTGCCGCTTTCTATATCGCCGCTACTATACTAAAGTTATCAACCCCTATTCCGCCGCACCCCAACATCGCCACAACTATATTAAAGTTATTAACCCCTATTCCGCTGCTCCCCGACATCACCGCATCTAAATAAAGCTATTAACCCCTAAACCTCTGGCCTCCCACATCACTACCACTAAATAAACCTATTAACCCCTAAACCACCAGCCCTCACATCGCAACAACCTAAATTAAACTATTAACCCCTAACGTAACCCTAACCCCCTTACTTTAAAGTGCCAGTAAACCCACAAAATAATGTTATATTATTCTGCACATAGTGCAGAATTATATAACATCAGCTTAGTGCAAACTTTGTACCTTAAAAGATTAAAGTGAAAAATTCTACGAAATTTACTTTCACAGTACGCCACTCCTGGCTCTACTGAGCGGGTCTGTTTGTTTTCCCTCCAGCCCGATCGCTCCATTAAACTCAATGTAACTCGCTCCCGCTATGGTCTGGTAGCATGAGCAAGTTACATTGAGTTTAATGGAGCAATCGGGCCTTAGGGAAAACAAACAGACCCGCTCAGTAGAGCCAGGAGCGGGGTACTGTGAAAGTAAATTTCGTAGCATTTTTTCACTTTAATCTTTTAAGGTACAAAGTTTGCGCTAAGCTGATGTTATATAAGTCTGCATTATGTGCATGATTATATAACATTATTTTGTGGGTTTACTGGCCCTTTAACATAATTAAAATAGAGCTAAGTTAAAGGTACAATTATTAAGTAAATAAACCTATTAACCCCTAAACCACCATCCCCCCACATCGCAACAGCTTAAATTAAACTATATTAACCCCTAAACTTAACCCTAATGTAACCCTAACCCTAACACCCCCTAACTTTAACATAATGAAATTAGATCTAAATTAAATTTACAATAATTAACTAAATAATTCCTATTTAAAACTAAATACTTACCTGTGAAATAAAACCTAAGGTAGCTACAATATAACTAATAGTTACATTGTATCTAGCTTAGGTTTTATTTTTATTTCACAGGCAAATTTGTATTTATTTTAACTAGGTACAATAGTTATTAAATAGTTATTAACTATTTACTAACTACCTAGCTAAAATAAATACAAACTTACCTGTGAAATAAAACCTATCCTGCCTTACACTAAAACCTAACATTACAAAAAATGGAGAAAAAAAACTACCATAAAAAAAACAGCAAAATAACAAATTATCAAAAATAAAAAAAATATTCTTATTCTAATACCCATACAAAAACCACCTCAAAATAAAAAACCTAATCTAGAATAAACTACCAGTAGCCCTTAAAAGGGCCTTTTGTAGGGCATTGCCCTAAGTTAAACAGCTCTTTTATCTGAAAAAAAAAATTGACAAAGACCCCCTAACATTACAAACCCCCACCTCCCCTTAGTGTACATTTTAACACTTTAGTTATGAGGTTTTTTTTGTTACAGATTTGTAGCGTAAAACTCATAACTACTGACTTTAGATGGCGGTACAGATCTTGTCATTTTAGACTGTAACGCTCGCTTTTTAGCCTCACCACAAAACTCGTAATACCGGCGCTATGGGAATCCCATGAAAAAATGTCATCTGTGCGGTACGGACGTTGCGGTACAGGCTAAAAGGCTTGCGGTACACCTATACCGACAAGACTTATAATGGCTGCGTTATGGGCCACAGCACTGCTCTTTGACTCATAACGCAAAACTCGTAATCTAGGTGAAAATTATTATTATTGTTGTTATTATTATAATTATTATTATTGCTATTATTGTTATTATTATTATTTTTGGTAGGGGCTACAGAGTTTATGGTTAAAGGGATGTGAAAAACAACATTTTTCTTGATTCGGATAAAACATACAATTTTAAACAACTTAAGTGTTTTCTATTATCAAATTTACTTCATTCACTTGGTATCCTTTTTGGAGCAGCAATGCACTACTTGGAGCTATCTGAACACACTGGGTGAGCCAATAAAAAGAGGCATATATGTGCAGCCACCAAACAGCAGCTTCCAGTAGTGCATTGCTGCTTTTGAGCCTACCAAGGTATGCTTTTCAACCAATAATATCAAGTGAACAAAACAAATTAGATAATAGATGTTATTTGGAAAGTTGTTTAAAATCGCAATCTTTATCTGAATCATAAAACTTTAATTTTGATGTTACTGCCCATTTAAAATGCTCCTTTAGAAAGAGATAACCCCTGGAATGTCCCTACTTTTTC
This sequence comes from Bombina bombina, assembly GCF_027579735.1. Lineage (NCBI taxonomy): Eukaryota > Metazoa > Chordata > Amphibia > Anura > Bombinatoridae > Bombina > Bombina bombina. Next base: position 1,128,224,994 of record NC_069502.1, read on the forward strand.
ACTTTTGAGAGAGAATTAAAGGGGCATGGAAGTGAAAATAATAATAACAAAAAAAAACAAATTATGCTTACCTGATAATTTAATTTCCTTCTGTATGAAGAGAGTCCACGGCATAATTCCTTACTGTTGGGAAATACTGAACCTGGCCACCAGGAGGAGGCAAAGACACCCCAGCCAAAGGATCAAATACTCCCCCCTACTTCCCTCATATCCGAGTCATTCTGCCAAGGGAACAAGGAACAGTAGGATAAATATCAGGGTATAAAGGGTGCTGGAAGAGAAAAACAAATTTTTGTCCGCTCAACAGCGTATACGGGCGGTGGCCGTGGACTCTCCTCATACAGAAGGAAATTAAATGATCAGGTAAGCATAATTTATGTTTTCCGTCTTAATATGAGAAGAGTCCATCATTCCTTACTGTTGGGAATACTATACCCAAGCTCTAGAGGACAATTAATGATAACGGGAGGGGTAGAGAAAGGGCAGACCCTAATCTGAGGGCACCACAGCCTGTAAAATCTTTCTCCCAAAAGCTGCTTCAGCCGAAGCAAAAACGTCAAATTTGTAGAATTTAGAAAAAGTATGTAAGGAGGATTAGGTAGCTGCCTTACAAATCTGATCCATAGAGGCCTCATTCTTAAAGGCCAAGAGGAAGCCACCGCTCTAGTGGAATGAGCCGTAATCCTCTGAGGATGTCTAAGACCCACTGACTCGTTAGCAAGGCATATAACACTCCTCAACCAAAAAGATAAGAAAGTCGAAGAGGCCTCCAGACCCTTACACTTCCCAGAGTAGATAACAAACAAGGTTAAAGTTTTTCTAAAATCCTTAGTAGCTTGAAGATAAAACTTTAAAGCTCAAACAACATTATGAAGTAAACGTTCCTTAGAAGAAGAAGTATAAACAGGGAAGGAACCACAATCTCCTTATTGATGTTACGATCAGACACCACCTTAGGAAGAAAACCCAAGTGGATATGTAGGACAGCCTTATCCGTGTGAAACACCAGATAAGGAGGCTCACATTGCAAGGCCGCCATTTCAGAAATTCTGAGTGCCGATGCAATAGCCAATAGAAAAAGAACCTTCCAGGACAATAATTTAATGTTAACCGAATGCATAGGCTCACACGGAGCCCGTTGCAAAAACTTAAGAACAAGATTTAAACTCCAAGGTGGAGAGTTAGATCTAAACACAGGTCTGATCCTGATCAGAGCCTTAATGAAGGATTGCACGTCGGGAAGCTCTGCGAGTCTCTTATGAAGCAAAACAGAAGGGCGGAAATCTGTCCCCTCAGGGAACTGGCAGAAAGGCCCTTTTTCAGACCCTCCTGGAGAAAGGAAAGAATCCTGGCAGCCTTGACCTTTTGCCAGGCGAAACCACGCTCTTCACACCAGAATAAGTAAGATCTCCACACTTTATGGTAGATGTGACAAGTAACAGGCTTATGAGCCTGAATGAAAGTGTCAATAACCCTCTCAGAGAAACCTTTCTTGGCTAAGACTAAGCGTTCAATCTCCACGCAGTCAGCCTCAGAGAATCTAGATTTTGATAAACAAAGTGACCCTGTTTCAGCAGATCTCTGCGACAAGGCAACCTCCATGGAGGAGATGAGGACATCCCCACCAGGTCTGCGAACCACATCCTTTGCGGCCACGATGGAGCAATCAGTATCACTGATGCTTGCTCCTGCTTGATGTGGGCCACAACACGAGGGAGAAGTGGTAACGGTGGAAAAATGTAAATAGGTTGAACCTCCAAGACACTGTTAATGCATCTATTAGCTCCGCCTGAGGATCCCAGGACTGCGACCCATATCTCGGTAGCTTGGAATTGAGCCAGGGTGCCATTAGATCTATCTCCGGTGTCCCCAATCTATTGCAAATCTTCGCAAACACCTCTGGATGGAGAGACCATTCCGCCGGATGAAAGGATTTTCTGCTGAGAAAATCCGCTACCCAGTTGTCCACACCTGGAATGTGGATCGCTGACAGTGAGCAGTTGTGGGCCTCTGCCTATTCCAGAATCCGAGATACTTCCCTCATTGCTAGGGAGCTCCTCGTTCCCCCCCCTGATGGTTGATGTAAGCCACCGAGGTTATGTTGTCTGATTGGAATCTGATAAACTGGGACGAACCCAGAAGAGGCCAAGGGAGATATTTATGAAAGCGTCAACTATAAGTCAATACGCTCGCCTAACATCGCCAAACATTGCGCCCGTGGATCTTAATACGCTCTCTTCATTTAAAAACAAAGCCGTCGAAAACCCGCGCACCAAGTACGGGGTGAAGAGCATTGGACTGTTGTTAACTAACAGTCATTGATGAAGAAGTTATTCGGGTTTTTCCCAACTTTATTTATACCAACTACACTGCTACAAAGTACACTAATACCCATAAACTACCTATTAACCCTTAAACCGCCGCACTCCCACATCGCCGCCACTATAATAAACCTAATAACCCCTAATCTGCCGCTCCCAACACCGCCGCAACCTAAATAAAATGTATTAACCCCTTTTCCGCCTCTCCCCGATACCGCTGCCACTAAATAAACTTATTAACCCCTAAACCTCTGGCCTCCCACATCACCACCACTAACTAAACCTATTAACCCCTAAACCGTCAGCCCCCCACATCGCAAAAAACTAAAGTAAGCTATTAACCTCTAAACCAAACAAACCCTTAACTTTAAATTAAAATTACAACATCCCTATCTTAATATAAATTAAAACTTACCTGTAGAATTAAAATAAACTAATTTTATAATATTAATTAACCTACCGTAACTATTATACTACAAATAAATAAAACTACCAATTAAATAAACTAAATTACATATTAAAAATAAACTAACCCTACTAAAAGTATTGAAATATACAATTAAACATTATTATAAAGTCCTAAAGTACAAAAAAAACACTTACCAAAAAACAAACACTAAATTACGAATAATAACAAACCAACGGCGAGATTACGAGTCTTGCGTTAGCCTTGAAAAGCAGCGTTGAGAGGTCCCAACGCTGCTTTTTTCCTAACGCTGGTATTACGAGTCTTACAGGTACAGGTGTACCGCTCACTTTTTTGGTCAGACTCAAAAATACCGCAAATCCACTTACGTCAATTGCGTGTCCTATATTTTCAATGGGATTTGCCTAACGCCGGTATTACAAGTCTTCCAAAAAGTGAGCGGTACAGCCTCTCCTGTCAAGGCTGATACCGCATTTAAAAGCCAATAGAATGCGAGCTCAATCCTATTGGCTGATTGCATCAGCCAATAGGATTTTTTCTACCTTAATTCCGATTGGCTGCTAGAATTCTATCAGCCAATTTTAATTGAAGGGACCCCATCTTGGATGACGTCATTTAAAGAAACCTTCATTCTTCAGTTGGACCGGATGGATGAAGATAGAAGATGCCGTCTGGATGAAGACTTCTGCCCGTCTGGAGGACCTCTTCCTGCCGGCTTCGATGAAGACTTCTGCCCGTCTGGAGGACCACTTCGCCCGGCTTTGTTGAGGACTTCGGCCCGGCTGGGTGAAGACTTCTCAAGATAGAGTGATCTTCAAGGGGTTAGTGTTAGGTTTTATTAAGGGGGGATTGGGTGTGTTTTAGAGTAGGGTTGGGTGTGTGGGTGGTGGGTTTTAATGTTGGTGGAGGGGTATTGTACTTTTTTTACAGGTAATAGAGCTGATTACTTTGGGGCAATGCCCCGCAAAAGGCCCTTTTAAGGGCTATTTGTAATTTAGTATAGGGTAGGACTTGGTTTTTTTTTTTTATTTTATTAGGGGGATTAAATTAGGTGTAATTAGTTTAAAAAAACTTGTAATTATTTCATTATTTTCTGTAATTTAGTGGGGGGGGGTTCGTACTTTAGAAAAAAAAATAATTGTATTTAGTTTAGGGAAGTTATTTAATTATAGTGTAGTGTTAGGTGTAATTGTAACTTAGGTTAGGATTTATTTTACAGGTAAATTTGTATTTATTTTAGCTAGGTAGTTATTAAATAGTTAATAACTATTTAATAACTATTGTACCTAGTTAAAATAAATACAAAGTTGCCTGTAAAATAAATATAAACCCTAAGCTAGCTAAAATGTAACTATTAGTTATATTGTAGCTATCTTAGGGTTTATTTTAGAGGTAAGTATTTAGTTTTAAATAGGAATAATTTAATTAATGTTAGTTATTTTATTTAGATTTATTTAAATTATATTTAATTTAGGGGGTGTTAGGGTTAGATTTAGGTTTAGGGGTTAATACATTTAATATAGTTGCAGCGACATTGGGGGCGGCAGATTAGGTGTTAATAAGTGTAGTGCCACACTCCGTTAGTAGGCGCTCAGTGTGTAGGAAAATTCCATTCACCTCTCTCTCTTTCTCTCGTTCACTGTGCTGTGTCTTCACTGTCGCTGCAGCACTACTCCGTCTCACCTCCTCAGCGCTCCCCACGGGAGCTGTGATCAAAACAAAGGTTCCGGTCCGACTGGTGCAAATAGTATGTATACAGGGAACTTCACCTCTTTCCCTCAATAGAAAAATCAGTAGGACAGCCGGAATCCTCGCACTCAAAAAGGGTTAGTTGAAAAGGGTGAAAGTGAATAAAGTACCGCCAGGCTAAAGCTTAAAAATAGAAAGCTCCTTTATTTGAAAATACATAAAAGGCATACACGCCAGCAAGGTGACAAGGTCAAACGCGTTTCATAGTTCTCACTTCATCAGTGACCTATACCAACACCTGAAAACTCATCCTTAATAAAGGTATTAACCACTCCCATTACAGGTGCAGAGCATTGGCTCAGGTGAATCAGAGAAAGGGAGGGCAATCTTTATTCAGTGCATATATCGTGTAATTTCTAACAGATAAGCATATTTACATATTTACAGAGAGTTAGATAGAGTATATTTTTATTTCAAGTTGTCAAATCCTATTTACTATCAAATCTGATTTTGATACAATATTCTGAACTATTATATAGGACTCAACCATAATTTCTGACAACAATTTCCTAATCAATTTGATCCACAATATTTGATACCAAGAGCTACCATGTACTGTATTCATATAAAAACAGTTCCAGTATACATTAATTACACCATTATGAAAAAGAATAAGAATAATTATTAAAGTATTCATGGCTATCAACTTATCATAAAAGGGGGATTTGTCAAAATCAATAGGATGATTAAATACACTGAAACTTCCCAAATATCTCTAAAAGTTATATGGATATAGTGGGAAGGAATGCCTATCAAATTTTATAATTCATTCTAATAAAATGTAAATATATGTGAATTACCCACTATAGCCTAAGTCTAACTACTCTACATAAAGTTTGATGTCCCAATCAGAATTAAGTCCATTCGGGACCCTTGTATTTAACTGGAAAATCCAGTATACTTCCTTCTGACTTAAAATTTTAAGTCTGTTTCCTCCCCTTTTGGGTCTCCTAACATGTTGTATACCCTGAAAACTTAGTAGACTTTTGTTCCCATTGTGTTCATTCTTAAAATGCAGGGCAACTGGAGTGTCTGAATTCTCATCTCCAATTGACCTCAAATGCTCCAAAATTCTAGTTTTCAGGGTTCTGGTCGTTTGACCAACATACTTTATATTGCAAAGTTTGCACGTGAGTAAATATATCACGTACGAAGTATTACAATTTATGTACTCTTTAATTTTGAAAGACTTTTCGTCACCTGTAGATTTAAAGGTATCACCCAATGTGGCATATGAACATGATGTACATTTTCTACTTCCACAGTGGAAAAAAACATTCTTAGGTGTGAGCCAATTATCTGTAGTACTTGTGGGAAGCATTGATGGGGAAAGAATGTTGGCCAATGTTCTCAATTTACGTGTCACATATTTACATCCTCCCTCTATGATCTTATCCATAGTCTCATCAACACTAAGAATAGGGAGGGACTTTTTAATAATTTGACAGATGTCATTATACTCTTTGCTATACATTGTAATAAACACAGGTCTCTGCTGGTAATCAACCTTTTCCCTCCATTTGCCTTTAATCATCTCTTGTCTAGCCATGGAATCTACTTGTTTCTTGGCCTCTTTTAGATCCTGTATTTTATATCCCCTCTCTAAAAAACGTTCTGTAGTTTTCTCTGAATGTGCTTCGTATGCCTCTGTAGTGCTGCAGTTTCTTTTTGTCCTCATGTACTGGCCTTTTGGTATGGCCTTTATAACATGTCTTGGATGGTTAGATTTAGCCATCAGAAGGGTATTTCCTGCACTCTCCTTCCTGTATAACTCTACTCCTATGCTATGTGTGTCAATATTAGGTTTTATTAGCACATCAAGGAAAGGCATTTCCTTTCTACTCGTGTTCATAGTAAACCGCAGGTTCTGATGATTGTCAGATAGATAATCAAAAAAGTCATCTATTATCGAATCATCGCCTTTAAATATAAACACAAGGTCGTCTATATAACGGCCGTAATACGTTATTCTTTCTTTGAAGGGATTACCGTCACCAAAGACACGGGACAGCTCCCACCAACCTAAAAATAGGTTGGCATATGTGGGGGCAAATTTGTCCCCCATTGCTGTCCCCTGTCTTTGGCGATAGTAATCCCCCTCAAATAGAAAAAAGTTATGTGAAAGCAAAAATTCAATGGATTTCAAAATGAATTCTGTGAGGTTAGCATCATAATCTGTGAACATCTCTAAACATGATTGTATAGCCACAATACCCTTGTCATGAGGGATGGAGGTATAGAGGGACACAACATCAATGGGGACAATGCTATGGTCATCCAACCATTCCACTTGCTCAATCTGTTTAATGAATTCTGTCGTATCCCTGATATAGCTCCTAAGACTCAATACAATAGGTTGTAGTAGAGTGTCTATCATGGCACTTAATGGTTCATTCAATGAACCAATGCCCGCAACTATGGGGCGTCCTGGAGGCGAGGTCATACTCTTATGGATCTTTGGGAGGTAATGGAAAATTGGTACAATAGAATGTTCAACCAACAGAAACTCAAAATTTGACTTAGTTATAGCACCAATCATCACCGCCCAGTCCAAAAGATCATGAAGTATCCTCCTATACCTAAAAGTAGGATTAAAGGGGAGTTTTTCATAAACCTCCTCGTCCTGTAACTGTCGAAAGACCTCTTTTTACATAGTCAGTCCTGTTAAGGATAACAACATTACCCCCCTTATCAGAATTGCGTATTACAATAGATGAATTATTCTTAAGTTGTTTAATCGCAATCCTATCATGTTTGCTCATATTTTCATTTTTGAAAGTGTCACATTTGTCCACCTTTCTTTTGTATAGTTCTGTCACTTCCTTCTCAACTGTTTTATGGAAAATTTCTATACTATTGTTTCTAATATGTGTCGGATAGAAATCAGATCTACTTTTGAACTTCTTTAGAGGAATATCAGTACTCTTTAAATTGTGGATATCACCACCTGATTCCCTCTGTAGGTCTGTTAGATCCATTTCAGCACATATATCAACAAAAGATAGAATCCTATCATCCTGTGCTACCTCCTCATTTTGATTGCTATCCTCAGATTTATCCAAAGCATCGTTGTTACCCATTGTTTCAAAAAAATATTTCTTAAGGGTAAGTGATCGCACAAATTTATTAATGTCAACAATGGTTTGGAACAAATCAAAATGTGAACTTGGTGCAAAATTCAATCCCAATGATAGCACTTTTATCTGATTATGAGTCAGTTTAACAGATGACAGATTGATTACATTTTTAGATCCTAAACATATTTCCTGCTCTGAGATCTCCGTTGTCTCCTGGGATAACAGTGTGTCCTCCCTTGGCCTACCTGATGACCTCTGCCTACCCCTGCCCCTTCTGCCTCTTCTTGTCCTACGTTTTTTTCTTTTACTTTGGTGTGTAAAATGCCCTTCATGTTTTTTGAAACCTGGGAATTAGGAATAGCATTATCTTCCCTATCTACAGAGGGCTGTAAAACAAAGGAAGTTGAGGAATTGATATCCTCTGTAACCCCCTCAAAATCTGATGAGTCGTAGTCATACTCTGTATCAGTTTAATTGAACTTAACTTTCTTTTTGTCTTGTTTCAAGTTGCTATTAACTCTCTGTCTCTTCCTCCCTCCTGTATGCATCCATCTATATACATTTCCCTTCTCATAGTCATCCTTATCTCTTGATATTTTTGATTTCTTAAAGAACCATAGATTTTCTCTAAATTCTTCCATTACTCTTTTAATTATGATAAGTTGATAGCCATGAATACTTTAATAATTATTCTTATTCTTTTTCATAATGGTGTAATAAATGTATACTGGAACTGTTTTTATATGAATACAGTACATGGTAGCTCTTGGTATCAAATATTGTGGATCAAATTGATTAGGAAATTGTTGTCAGAAATTATGGTTGAGTCCTATATAATAGTCCAGAATATTGTATCGAAATCAGATTTGATAGTAAATAGGATTTGACAACTTGAAATAAAAATATACTCTATCTAACTCTCTGTAAATATGTGAATATGCGTATCTGTTAGAAATTACACGATATATGCACTGAATAAAGATTGCCCTCCCTTTCTCTGATTCACCTGAGCCAATGCTCTGCACCTGTAATGGGAGTGGTTAATACCTTTATTAAGGATGAGTTTTCAGGTGTTGGTATAGGTCACTGATGAAGTGAGAACTATGAAACGCGTTTGACCTTGTCACCTTGCTGGCGTGTATGCCTTTTATGTATTTTCAAATAAAGGAGCTTTCTATTTTTAAGCTTTAGCCTGGCGGTACTTTATTCACTTTCACCCTTTTCAACTAACCATTTTTAAGTGCGAGGATTCCGGCTGTTCTGTTAATAAGTGTAGGTAGGTTGCGGCAACATTGGGGGTGGCAGATTAGGGGTTAATAAATATAATGTAGGGTTCGGCGATGTTGGGGGCAGCAGATTAGGGATTCATAAGTATAATGAAGGTGGCGGCAGTGTCCGGAGCGGCATATTAGGGGTTAATAATATAATGCAGGTGTCTGCGATGTCGGGGGCGGCAGATTAGGGGTTAATAACTGTAAGATTAGCAGTGTTTAAACTTGGGGGTTCATGTTAGGGTGTTAGGTGTAGACATAAATGTTAGGAATCAATGGGGCTGCATTAGGAGCTTTACGCTGCTTTTGTGCAGGTGTTAGGTTTTTTTTCAGCCGGCTCTCCCCCATTGATTCCTATGGGGAAATCGTACACGAGCACGTTTAGCCAGCTCACCGATACCGTAAGCAGTGCTGGTATTGAGGTGAGATGTGGAGCTAAATTTTGCTCTACGCTCACTTTTTTTGCGGCTAACGCCGGGTTTCTAAAAACCTGTAATACCAGCGTTGTCTGTGGTGAGCGGTGAGGGAAAACTGCTCGATAGCACCGCACAGCCTTACCACCAAAACTAGGCGCAAATTATCAAAAATATATTTTTTTAAACCTAATCTAATAGCCCTAGCAAAATAAAAAAGCCCCACCAAAATAAAAAAAACCTAGCCTACAATAAACTACCAATGGCCCTTAAAAGGGCCTTTTGTGGGGCATTGCCCCAAAGATATCAGCTCTTTTACCTGTAAAATAAAATACAAACACCCCCCAACAGTAACACCCACCACCCAACCAACCCCCCCAAATAAAAAAACTATCTAAAATAACCTAAGCTACCCATTGCCATAAAAAGGGCATTTGTATGGGCATTGCCCTTTAAAGGGCATTTAGCTCTTTTACTGCCCAGACCCTAATCTATAAATAAAACCCACGCAAAAAAAACCTTAAAAAAACCTATCACTAAACCAAAGTTCTTGAAGTCCTGCTTGAAGGATCTATCCAGCCAGCGAAGTCCTCATCCGGGTGGTAAGAAGTCTTTAATCATGCGGCAAGAAGTCTTCATCTATGCGGCAAGAAGTTTCATCCAGACGGCCTCTTCTATCTTCATCCAGCCGGCGCAGAGCGGGTCAATCCTGAAGACATCCAGCGTGGAGCATCCTCTTCATACGGTCGCCGCCATACACTGGAACTTCAATGTGACGCCATCAAAAATGGCGTCCCTTGCATTCCTATCGGCTGAAAGATTTCAATCAGCCAATTGGAATTAGAGCTGCTAAAATCCTATTGGCTTTTCCAATCAGCCAATAGAATGAGAGCTCAATCCTATTGGCTGATTGGAACAGCCAATAGGATGAGAGCTCAATCCTATTGACTGACTGGAACAGCCAATAGGATTTTAGCAGCTCTAATTCCTATTGGCTGATTGAAATCTTTCAGCCAATAGGAATGCAAGGGACGCCATCTTGGATCCTTCAAGTGGGACTTCAAGAACTTTAAGTGGATCGTCGGGGGTTAGTGTTAGGTTTTTTAAGTTTTTTGGGTGGGTTTTATTTTTAGAGTAGGGTCTGGGCAGTAAAAGAGCTAAATGCCCTTTTAAGGGCAATGCCAATACAAATGTTCTTTTCATGGGTAGCTTAGGTTATTTTAGAGTTTTTTGGGGGGGGGATTGGTTGGGTGGGGTTTTACTGTTGGGGGTGTGTTTGTATTTTTCTTTTACAGGCTGATTGGAACAGCCAATAGAATGCGAGCTCAATCTGATTGGCTGATTGGATCAGCCAATCCGATTGAACTTGAATCTGATTGGCTAATTCAATCAGCCAATCAGATTTTTCCTACCTTAATTCCGATTGACTGATAGAATCCTATCAGCCAATCTGAATTCAAGAGACGCCATCTTGAATGACGTCATTTAAAGGAACCTTAATTCGGCGAGTAGGCGTCGGTGAAGAAGGATGGATCCGCGTCGGCTTGAAGAAGATGGCTCCGCTCCACGCCGGATGGATGAAGATAGAAGATGCCGCTTGGATGAAGATGTCTGCCGGTCCAGATGTCCTCTTCTGCCCGGATAGGATGAAGACTTCTGCCACTCCGGATGTCCTCTTTTGCTCCATCGGTGCCCGGCTGGGTGAACACGACTCAAGGTAGGGAGATCTTCAGGGGGGTAGTGTTAGGTTTATTTAAGGGGTGTTTGGGTTAGAGTAGGGGTATGTGGGTGGTGGGTTTTAATGTTTGGGGGTGGTATTGTGGGGTTTTTTTGCAGGCAAAAGAGCTGATTATTTGGGGCATTCCCCGCAAAAAGCTCTTTTAAGGGCTGGTAAAAGAGCTGGTTAATTTTTAATTTAGAATAGGGTAGGGACCTTTATTATTTTGGGGGGCTTTTTTATTTTATTAGGGGGCTTAGAGTAGGAGCAATTAGCCTAATATTATTTTTTTGTAATGTAGTGTTTGTTTTTGTAATTTAGTTTAGTTTATTTAATTGTAGGTACTTGTAGTTAATTTATTTAATTTATTTATTGATAGTGTAGTGTTAGGTTTAATTGTAACTTTAGTTAGGATTTATTTTACAGGTAATTTGGTAATTATTTTAACTAGGTAGCTATTAAATAGTTAATAACTATTTAATAGCTATTGTACCTAGTTAAAATAAATACAAAGTTGCCTGTAAAATAAATATAAATCCTAAAATAGCTACAATATAATTATTCGTTATATTGTAGCTATATTAAGGTTTATTTTACAGGTAAGTATTTATCTTTAAATAGTAATACTTTAGTTAATAATATTTAATTTATTTTGTTAGATTAAAATTATATTTAATTTAGGGGGGGTGTTAGGGTTAGGGTTAGACTTAGCTTTAGGGGTTAATACATTTATTAGAGTAGCGGCGAGGTCCGGTCGGCAGATTAGGGGTTAATACTTGAAGTTAGGGGGCGGCGATGTTAGGGAGGGCAGATTAGGGGTTAATAATATTTATTATAGGGTTTGCGACGCGGGAGTGCGGCGGTTTAGGGGCTTAATACATTTATTAGAGTAGCGGCAAGGTCCGGTCAGCAGATTAAGGTAGCGGCGACGTTGGGGGGGGGGGGCGATTAGGGGTTAATAAATATTATGTAGGTGTCGGCGATGTTAGGGGCAGCAGATTAGGGGTTCATAGGGATAATGTAGGTTTTGGCGGTGTCCGGAGCAGAAGATTAGGGGTTAAAAAAATGTATTATAGTGGCGGCGATGTGGGGGGACCTCGGTTTAGGGGTACATAGGTAGTTTATGGGTGTTAGTTTACTTTAGAGAACAGTAGTTAAGAGCTTTATAAACCGGTGTTAGCCCAGAAAGCTCTTAACTACTGACTTTTTTCTGTGGATGGAGTCTTGTCGGTAAAGGGTCTACTGCTCACTTCAGCCAAGACTCTAAATACCGGCGTTAGGAAGATCCCATTGAAAAGATAGGATACGCAATTGACGTAAGGGGATCTGCGGTATTGAAAAGTCGCGGCTTGAAAGTGAGCGTTAGACCCTTTCCTGGTTGACTCTAAATACCAGCGGCCAGCCAAAAGCAGCGTTAGGACCCCTTAACGTGGCTTTTGACGGCTACCGCAGAACTCTAAATCTAGGCGTTAGTGTTTGTTTGTTTTTATACTTTAGGACTTTGTAATAATGTTTAATTGTATATTTAAATAATTTTAGTAGGGTTAGGTTTTTTTAATATGTAATTTAGTTTATTTAATTGGTAGTTTAATTTAATTGTAGTATAATAGTTAGGGTAGGTTAATTAATAGTTTAAAATGTGTTTATTTTAATTCTACAGGTAAGTTTTAATTTATATTAAGATAGGGATGTTGTAATTTTAATTTAAAGTTAAGGGGTTGTTAGGTTTATGTGGTTAATAGCTTAATTTAGTTTTTTGCGATGTGGGGGGCTGATGGTTTAGGGGTTAATAGGTTTAGTTAGTGGTGGTGATGTGGGAGGCCAGAGGTTTAGGGGTTAATAAGTTTATTTAGGTTGCAGGGGTGTCAGGGAGTGGCGGGATAGGGGTTAATACATTTTCTTTAGGCTGCGGCGATGTCGGGGCGGCAGATTACGGGTGTTTAGACTCTGGGTTTATGTTAGGGTGTTAGGTGTAAACGTAACTTTTTTCTACCATAGAAATCAATGGGGTATGCTGCATTCTCTTGCAGCATCGAACATAAGCTTTCGGTGCTTTCACACTCTCAATGATTTCTATGGCATCTGCGGCCTCAAGTGTGGTGGATTGAAAACCAGGTACGCTGTGTCCAAATAGCCGCGAGCGTACCTGTTAGAAGTTTGATAAATGTGAAAAAGTCTCAAATAGAGCCGAATGTGTATTCGGAACATCTGTAATGTCGTAAGCATCGATCTGCGTCGGATTGAGACCGCCGGATCGTATGTTAAGTCACAAATTTCAACATTTGCCAGTCTTGAGGCTCTGATAACTAGGTCGGATCAATTTCCCAACAATTACGATGCAGAATTCCGGCGTATTTTCGATTGACACTTTGACATATAGGCCCCCAAGCCTTCAGAGCATTGAAGATCCCTCGAAGTTCCAAAATGTTGATCGGGAGAAGAGATTCCTCTCGAGTCCACAGGCTCAGTGCCTTCCTGGCACCCCAAACCGCTCCCCATCCTGATAGACTTGAGTCCATAATCACCATCTCCCAGGATGATCTCAAGAAGGATGTTGCTTGGGAAAGGTGATCTGGACAGAGCCACCAAGAGAGTGATTCTCTCGACCGGTTGTCCAGAGAAATCTGTTGAGACAGATTTGAATGATCACTGTTCCACTGTCCCAGCAAGCACAGCTGAAGTGGTCTGAAATGGAACCTGGCAAAATGAATGATGTCCATGCAGGACACCATGAGACCATACACCAAGCCACAGAGGACCGTAATGAGGTCTGGAGGGCAAGACAAGCAGAAGTTAGCTTGCAACGTCTCTGGTCTGTAAGGAATATCCTCATGGATATGGAATCTATTATAGTAGCCAGGAATTCTACCCTGGTACTGGGAGTAAGAGAACTCTTTTCTAAGTTTATCTTCAATCCATGAGATCAAAGAAGAAGTAGACGATCCTTTGAATGGACCTTTGCCAGACGACAGGTGGGTGCTTGAACCATAATGTCGTCTAGGTATGGTGCTATTGATATACCTCTGGTTCTGGCCACTGCCAGTAGAGCCCCCAGAACCTTCGAAAAAAACTCTTGGAGCAGTAGCTAGACCAAACGGCAGTGCAATAAACTGGAAGTGTTGGTCCAGGAATGCAAACCTTAGGAACTTTAATTGTTCTTTGGGTATAGGAGCATGAAGGTAAGCATCCTTCAGATCTATTGTGGTCATGAACTGTCCTTCCTGAACTAAGGGAAGGATGGACCTTATTGTCTCCATCTTGAACAAGGGGACAGAAATTTGTTTAAACACTTTAGGTCCAGAATCGGGCGGAAGGTTCCCTCCTTCTTCTGGACCACAAACATGTTTGAATAGTATCCCAGACCTCTATCCGCAAGAGGAACCGGTACAATGACTCCCAGGGAGGAGAGATCCCTCATGCACCCCAGAAAGGCTTCTTGTTTTTCTGGCCTTGAAGACAGGTTTGACAAGAGGAATATGCCCCTAGGTGGATGAGACTTGAAACCTATATTGTATCCCTGAGCGATGACATCCAGGACCCACAGGTCTTGCACATCCCCAAACCAAGCATCCAAAAAGAGCGATAGTCTGCCCCCTACCAGATCCATAGCCGGATCGGGGGCCACCCTTCATGCCGGCTTTGTCTCAGACGGCCTCCTTCTTTTTTTGCTTGGACTTATTCCAGGACTGTGGTGGCTTCCAAGTTCCCTTGGATTGCTTGGGCTTTGCGGAGGGCTGTTGATGTTGGGATTTATCCGAACGAAAGGAACGAAAATTAGGACCTTGTCCTTTAGGTTTGTTCTTCTTATCCTGTGGTAAAAAGGCACCCTTGCCTCCCGTAATCATGGAGATAATTGAGTCCAGGACTGGATCAAATAGAATCTTTCCCTTAAATGGTAGGGAAAGAAGTCTTGACTTCAAAGTCATGTCCGCAGACCAGGACTTCAGCCATAGTGCCCTACGGGCTTGAACCGAAAAAACTGAAGCCGTAGCATTCAGGCAAATAATCTGCATATTTGCATCACAAATAAAAGAATTAGCTACCCTTAATTCTTTCTTCAATCACGTCGAGGAGACCCTCCACCTCGATCAACTCAGATAAGGAGTCGCACCAGTAGGTAGCCACTACAGCAACTGCAGCAACCGTTGCTGCCAGTTGAAGCACATATCCCATATGTTGAAACATCTTTCTTAACAGAGTTTCTATCTTCTTATCCATGGGCTCTTTAAACGAAGAACTATCCTCAAGCGAGATAGTAGTATGCTTAGCAAGCGTAGAGATAGCGCCATCCACCTTGGGGATGGAACCCCACAGCTCCAATTGAGAGTCCGGAACCAGGAATAAGCTTTTAAAAGAAAAAGGGGAAAATGAAGAACCAAGTCTTTCCCCTTCATTCTTAATAATATTCGCCATCTTTACGGGAACCGGGAAAGTCTGTGGTACAACCCTGTCCTCGTAGAACTTATCTAATTTAGGAATTAAAGGTTCCTCAGGCAATTTAGGCTCTGGGACCTCTAAAGTATCCAAAACTTCCTTTAGCAGAAAGTGTAAATGTTCAATCCTAAATCTAAAGTCTGGTTCCTCTGCAGCTGGAGGCTTAGAGGCAGCAGATTCTGACCCAGAAAGAGCATCCTCTCAAGTTTCAGAGGCGTCTTCATCAGCGGATAATCTAGTATCAGATAAATCCAACAAGCTAGTAGATGACCCCTGGCAAGGATAGCAATATTTGACCTTTCTCTTGCGCTTAGCAGGGCGAGGTAAAGCACCAAAGGCGCAGACACTGTCATTTGCAACTTCTCAGTAAAGTCTGGCAGTAAAAAGGCCTCTCCAGATGGAGGATTAGGAGTGCTACTGTTAAGCTGCATGCATATTCGGAGATGACTGTAGGGTGCGCACCTCACGGGACAGAGACTCCTCAGAGGTGGAAGGTTTAGTGGTACTAAACATATTAACTTTCTTTTACATGATTACATGTTCATTACATGTGAAGCATAATTGTGCAGGCGGGTATACCGTGGCCTTCTCACAATATAGAAAGGTATTAGACTTAGGTAAAGAGGGAGTACCCTCTAACACCTCAGAATCCTCCATAGTTTGTGCTTATAAAGCAGACTTTTATAATAAGAAAAAAATGGCACCTTTATACCCCAATGGCTGGGGCACTCACCACCTCCTATGACCCAGTCCCAACAGAGAAACCACTTCGTCTCCTGTAAACCTCACGGTCAGGAAAGTGGAAATCAGTGTGACCACACCCAATCACGTGGTGCACAATGCAGGACTGCCCCTGCTATAGGAAGAAGCGCGCCAAGCCCTTCAGGTTGTGCAGCTTACCAAAACGAAAGTAAAACCTGTACATTCCAACATCTGTCTGAGCCTCATCTCACACACGTCACAGCATAATCATAATAAAATAAAATTATGTGATTAATCCTCCCTGTTTAATAATCCCCCTCCGGAGATATTAACCCTTGATTTCATACAGATAAAAGAAGGCATAATGTGACCCTGTCTTCTTGCGTTATCATATTTGTATAAAAAAATGAAACAATCTTACCGGAATCTATACCGTGGAACAGAAACACAGCCTCTCAAGTTTGACAGTCTTGTAGCATCGCTCCTGACATGGACTTGAGTGATGAAAGCAGGCAGTGAAACTCGTCAACACTGATTGCTTAGGAGCTGTTAATACGAGTCTGGATGGGTTCTCAGAAAGACTTTCCCTGCATCTCCAGACCCTAACTTTCATCAATGTTCTCACTGAGAGGCTGACAAGACTACTTAAAACTCCAGTCCCATTTCTAAGGGTAGATACCCTTCATAAGGAACTACTCTGAATCTTCTGACACTTCTCTGCCAACTGGGCTGGGATATGAGGGAAGTAGGGGGGAGTATTTGAGTCTTTGGTTGGGGTGTCTTTACTTCCTCCTGGTGGCCAGGTTCAGTATTTCCCAACATTAAGGAATGATGCTGTGGACTCTCCTCATATTAAGAAGGGAATGTATTCTATTATCAAGTGTACTTGTCTTAGTATCTTTTGCTGAAACTTAGCTCTTTTCTATAAAAAGCATATTGTGGTTGGTTTTGGAATGCGCAATTATCTTGGAAATTATTTGGATAACATTGTTACAAACACTGCTGCAATATAGTACTCAAGCTATGTGTGTACTCCTGAGTCTACCTCAAAATGCTCTAATGGAAAGAAGCTAAGTTTCACAAAGCCTAAATGCCAGAAATCCTGCTCCCCAAAGAAACTATAACTGCCCCTTGTGGCTATTATCCCCACCCCCGCTACAATAATACCCAGTCCCCTAGCACAATTATCCCTGGCCGCCTTAGCCACAATTATCATTTTCCACCCAGTTACAAATATCCATAGCCCTGCACTGCATTTGGGTGTTAATTATGAGGTTGAAATGTTTGTCCTTATGAAATTTTGGTATGGTAAGGATAAGGGTGGAGTAGAAATTTATTTCAATCATGGTCAAACATGGCAAGAGTAAATATAGTGGGTTCTGATGTGTTTAGGATTGATTGTAGAGAAAGATACTGTTAGGTTAACAGCAGTTGGTGGGCTAAGGTGTAGGGTTTAATTGGTGTGGGGCCAACCTTGCTAGAA
The DNA here is from genome assembly GCF_027579735.1 of Bombina bombina. Classification (NCBI taxonomy): domain Eukaryota; kingdom Metazoa; phylum Chordata; class Amphibia; order Anura; family Bombinatoridae; genus Bombina; species Bombina bombina. Next base: position 1,128,242,588 of record NC_069502.1, read on the forward strand.
TTTACTGTAGAGGGAGTTAAATGCTAGAGTTTATAACTGTGGGTATCTCTGGAGGATCAAAGGATCCTTCAAATTTAGGAAACCCCATTTAAGTACCAGTATTAACTAATTAAATTGAATTATTTATGGGCAATCTAACTGCACAAAAGTGACAACTCCCTTGTGGCTGATATAATGGATTAATTCCAGGTCATCATCATTGAAAGGAAACCAAATGTATGTTTTAAAAAACACAAAGTTATGCAAAGTTTCTTGCAATCTGTCACTGTGAGGATTTGGTTTATTTATTTATTTATTTCACAAGGATTTTGAGTCCTTATTGTTTGCAACAGGTTTGGCAGTATTTTATAGGCTAGTTGCAAATAATTGAGACCAGTCAGAGATCAATCCCATAATTTAAATATTACCAACCAACATACAGAATCTAATTTATATTTCATTCTTTAGGAAGATACATTATAGGGACATATTAAAAAGACTTTTATGCGAACCTCAGAGTGACTTACAAATTCTTTTAGTATGTTCATTCCCCTCCCCAATATTTTTACATACAATACTTTGTCAACTAACCTATCTCGTACCCTTTTATATTTATATAAGATACATATAGGAGTTATTTACATGTCAAACAGAATATAAACCTCAAACTTTTCTTCTGCCTTTATTTACTGCTGTTCTCCAGAAATCCATAGACTTGGACATTGCCAGAACCTGTGTGTCACGCTCGCCCGCTGGGAAGCTCCAGCTGTCCTCTCTGTGTGCTTGATTGACAGATAGTCTGAGCCGCCCCTTCCTGATGATGTCACTACCAGGCTTTTTATTCTGGGCTTCCTGTCTCTTCAGTGCCCGTTTGTTTGTTACTCTTTGTGGCTCCTGTGAGGACTTCGCTGTGGAATCTCTCTACCTGCCAAACTCTGCAAAGATTGACTTTCCTGGGTTAATCCTCTTTCTTCCTGATAACCTGTTGCCGAACATTGCAAGTACTATTTATTCTGTGAAACTCTCAAACTGCATGTTTACCTGTTGCCAAAACTCTGCAAATACTGTCAATTCAGTGTAAACCTTCAAACTGCTTGATATCCTGTTGCCAAACATTGAAAAGACTGTTTATTCTGTGAAACTCTCAAACTGCATGTTTACCTGTTGCCAAAACTCTGCAAATACTGTTAATTCAGTGTAAACCTTCAAACTGCTTGATATCCTGTTGCCCAACATTGCAAAGACTGTCTATTCTGTGAAACTCTCAAACTGCATGACAACCTGTTGCCAATCCCTGCAAGTACTGATTAATCTGTTTTAACCCTCTAACTACCTGATATCCTGTTATCATACTCTTCATGTACTGACTATTCAGTATAAACCTACAAACTGAGTGATAACCTGTTGCCAAACTCTTCAAGGACTGACTACACAGTATTAACCCTCAAACTGCCTGATAACAAGTTACCAACTCCTGCATTATTAACTGTTTCTTGTTTACCCTTCCTCTGTCTGAGTATAAGTGACTATCCCTGCTCTCCAGATTCTGTGGAAGACATTTACTGTAACCAGTTCCTTACTCAGAAGTCTATTTGGCTCCATATCATGAGTACATTGTTTTTTTAGAGGTTGTTGTGGGGTCACGTCCTGGATTAAACTCAGAGTGCAAGGGTGTTGTTTAAGTTCGCCCTAGCATTTGGGTCTTCTTCTGGACAAGTTACCAACTCCTGCATTATTAACTATTTCTTGTTTACCCTTCCTCTGTCTGAGTATAAGTGACTATCCCTGCTCTCCAGATTCTGTGGAAGACATTTACTGTAACCAGTTCCTTACTCAGAAGTCTATTTGGCTCCATATCGTGAGTACATTTTTTTTTAGAGGTTGTTGTGGGGTCACGTCCTGGATTAAACTCAGAGTGCAAGGGTGTTGTTTAAGTTCGCCCTAGCATTTGGGTCTTCTTCTGGACTTTCCCTAACCTGACAGTACAAACGGGCCATAATATGGACCCGGATGAGTTATCCAGTGCGGTGGCTCTACAAGGGCAACTTCTGGGAATTCATTCTGCTCATTTGCAATCTTTGGATTCCAAGCTTGACTAGATTACTGCTCTGCTACATAACCTCTCCGCTCCTTCTCAAGCTACTGTGACTGCTACTGCAGCTGCTACTAGCTCCAATGCTGTCTTTAACCCACCTCAACCTGTTGGACAGTATATACCACGAATCCCACATCCAGATAAATATGACGGTAATCCTGAAGAATGCTGTGGATTCCTTAATCAATGTTGTTTACACTTCAGAAACAATCCTCAAGTTTTTTCCAATTATACTTCCAAGATCACCTTTATTATTTCCCTCATGAAGGGTAAGGCTCTAGCCTGGGTGTCTCCTCTTTTAGAAAAGAATGATCCTTTACTACAGGATGTGGAATTATTTGTGTCCATTTTTCCTTCTGTTTTTGACAAGCCTGGGTGGTCTGCAGCTGCAGAGGCAGGATTGTTGGATCTGAGACAGGGATCCCTTTCGGTAGCTCAATATTCTATTGAATTCAGGACTTTAGCCGCAGAAACTGATTGGAACCATGGAGCCTTACGGGCAGCCTTTTGCAAGGGACTTTGCAAACGCCTTAAGGATGAACTTGTATTTCGGGAACTCCCAGATTCATTGGAGGGTCTTATCAATTTGTGTATTACTCTTGACGCCCGGAATTCTGAACGTCTTCAGGAGAGAGATAGGAATCGGAGATCCTTTGTTAAATCTTCTTTTCATCCTCCTATTCGAACCTCAAGTCTGTCTCATAATAATTCCCAATCTCCTGAGTCTGTGGAACCCATGGAAGTAGGAGCTATTAAATTGTCAGAAGCTGAACGCCATAGAAGGCATACTCTTGAATTATGTCTGTATTGTGGTACCAAAGGACATTTACTGAAGGACTGTCCTATCCGGCCAGTAAAAGCCAAGGCTTAACTTTTGATAGAGGGACAGAGTTAAGCCAGAATACCACGTCTTCCCTCAATTCTAAACTTTTTGTTCCTGTAACTATCTCTTTTGGTGACACCAAGTTTCGAGCTCAAGCCCTCATTGATTCTGGAGCTGCTGGAGTTTTCATTGATTCAAACTTTGCTGACTCTCTCAGGATTCATCTTCAAGCCAAGAAACAGTTAATTAAGGTAACCACTGTTAGTGGACAGCCTTTAGGTTCTGGTATCATACAAAATTCTACCATTCCTCTTCTTTTTTCTGTGGGCATACTCCATTCTGAAGTTATTCGTTTTGACGTCATCACTTCTCCCCACATACCATTGATTCTGGGGTTACCTTGGTTGCAGCTTCATGATCCAGTCTTCTCATGGTCTAAAGGAGAACTTATTTCCTGGGGAACTACCTGTTTCAAACATGGCCTGCAAAATCCCTCTAAACCATCTTGTCCTGTCGTAGCTGTGGTGGAAGTTCCTGATTCATTGCCTAATTACTATCATGCCTTTAGTGATGTGTTTTCTAAGAAGGAGGCTGAGACATTACCTCCACACCGGATATTTGACTGTCCTATCGAATTGTTTTCAGGGGCTCCTCTACCTAAGGGAAGGACCTATCCCCTCTCTCATCAAGAAAATGTCTCTCTTGAGGAATACATAAAGGACAACTTAGCCAGAGGATTTATTCGTCCTTCCCCATCACCTGTGGGTGCGGGTTTTTTCTTCATTGGGAAAAAAGATGGAGGTCTCCGTCCCTGTATCGATTATCGGGCCTTGAATCAGATTACTGTCAAAAACAACTATCCTCTGCCGCTCATTCCTGAGTTATTTGATCGTCTTCAAGGTGCTTCTATTTTTTCCAAGTTAGATCTCCATGGGGCCTACAATTTGGTCAGAATCCGTAAAGGAGACGAATGGAAGACGGCATTTAACACTAGATTTGGTCACTACAAGTATTTAGTAATGCCATTCGGATTGTGCAATGCAACAGCAGTATTTCAGCACTTTGTTAACGAAATCTTCAGAGACTATCTAAATCAATTTGTTATCATTTATCTCAACGGCATTCTGATCTATTCCAAAACATTAAAGGAACATGTACATCATGTAACACTGGTACTTCAGAGGTTACGAGACAATTCCCTGTTCGCTAAATTGGAGAAATGCTCTTTTCATCAGAGTTCCATTCCCTTTTTGGGTTATATTATTTTAGAATCAGGTTTTGAGATGGATCCTGCTAAACTTTCAGCTATCAAGGACTGGCCCAGACCAACTACTCTCAAATCCCTGCAGAGGTTTCTTGGCTTTGCCAATTACCATAAACAGTTCTCTTACTAAGAAAGGGCAAAATTGTAAGAACTGGTCCACTTCGGCAGTACAGGCTTTTGAAACGCTAAAATCAGCATTTTCTTCAGCACCTCTTCTCAGTCATCCAATTCCTGATCTCCAGTTTATCTTGGAGGTTGATGCTTCTTCTATATCAGCTGGAGCTGTTCTCTCCCAATGTGATCCGACTACCAGCAAGATACATCCTGTGGCGTTCTTTTCGAAAAAATTCAATCCTGCCGAGTTAAATTATGATGTGGGCAATAAGGAGCTTTTGGCTATAAAATTAGCTTTGGAGGAATGGAGGCATTGGTTAGAGGGTACCAGTCAACCTTTTTTCATTCTGACAGATCATAAGAATCTTTTATACCTCCATACAGCTACTCGTCTCAATCCTCGTCAGGCTCGGTGGGCCTTGTTCTTCTCCAGGTTTAATTTTGTACTTTCCTATGTTCATGGTTCAAAAAATTCCAAGGCAGATGCTTTATCTAGGCAGTTCCAATCTTCTGAGCCTTCTCCTTTGGATTCTGAACCTATACTACATCCAGTCAAAGTTTTGGCTCAAGTATCCTCTTTTGCAGTACAGGCTTTACATGCTGCACAAGTCCGGGTACCATCTTCTTGCAAACTACCTTCTGGTATCCTGTATGTACCCGAAGGATTACGTCTTAAGCTTCTACGTTGGGCTCATGACAACATTTCAGCAGGTCATCCTGGAGTAACCAATACTTTGTGGAAACTGAAGCAGCATGTTTGGTGGTCCACTATGAGGAGGGATGTTAAGGATTATATTGCTGCTTGTGGTTCTTGTGCTTCGAACAAACAATCTTCTCATCGACCGTTTGGTCTATTACACCCTCTTCCTATTCCTCATTACCCTTGGTCTCACTTATCCATGGACTTCGTTACAGATCTTTCTGTTTCTGCTGGAAATACGACCATTTGGGTGGTGGTGGATTGGTTCTCCAAGTCTGCTCACTTCATACCTCTTCCAGGCTTGCCTTCAGCTCAAAGACTTTCTGAACTCTTTGTTCTACATATATCTCGTTTACATGGTTTTCCCACTGACATAGTCTCAGATCGCGGAGTTCAATTTGTTTCCAAGTTTTGGAGGTCTTTTTGTAAGCACTTCGGAATCAACATATCTCTTTCTACTGCACATCATCCTTAATCCAACGGACAGACTGAGGGTGTAAATCAAGCCTTAGAATCTTTTCTTAGACATTATGTAAACCATCACCACTCCAACTGGTCTCAGTTATTGCTTTGGCGGAATTAGCTCACAACTCACGCTATAACGCCTCATTACGGACCTCTCCTTTTAAGGCAGCTTATGGTTTTGAACCTAGTACCTTTCCTATGATTACCAGTTCTACTGAAGTAGATCGTATCGTGAAAAATCTCAATAACCACTGGCAATTCGTTCGTCAAAATCTACTTTCCTCTTCCTTAAGACACAAGAGAGATGCTGATCGCAGAAGGTGTAAGGCTCCTTTACTTCGTACTGGAGACAGAGTATTTTTATCCACCAGATTCATACGTCTAAAACAACCTTGTACTAAGTTGGGTCCTAAGTACATTGGACCTTTTCGAATTGTTTCTAAAGTTTGTTCTTCTGCATACCGCCTGGCTTTACCCAAGAATCTCAAGATCCATCCAGTGTTTCATGTCTCCTTACTCAAGCCAGTCATCTACAACCGGTACTCTATCAAGAGTAAACCACCTCCTCCACTTTCCGTGGGGGAACTTCTGAGTTTGAAGTCAGCCAGATTTTGGATTTGAAGCTACGGGGTAATCCGCTGTACTACCTGGTCCATTGGAAAGGCTATCCTAACTCTGACCGATATTGGGAACCAGCCTCTCATGTTCATGCTCCAGCTCTTGTCAAGTCTTTTCACAAGAAATACCCTGCCAGGCCCGGTCGGGTCCCCCGGAGGGGTCCTTGAGGAGGGGGCACTGTCACGCTCGGCTGCTGGGAAGCTTCAGCTGTCCTCTCTGTGTGCTTGATTGACAGGTAGTCTGAGCCACCCCTTCCTGATGATGTCACTACCAGGCTTTTTATTCTGGGCTTCCTGTCTCTTCAGTGCCCGTTTGTTTGTTACTCTTTGTGGCTCCTGTGAGGACTTCACTGTGGAATCTCTCTAACTGCCAAACTCTGCAAAGACTGACTTTCCTGGGTTAATCCTCTAACTTCCTGATAACCTGTTGCCGAACATTGCAAGTACTATTTATTCTGTGAAACTCTCAAACTGCATGTTTACCTGTTGCCAAAACTCTGCAAATACTGTTAATTCAGTGTAAACCTTCAAACTGCTTGATATCCTGTTGCCAAACATTGCAAAGACTGTCTATTCTGTGAAACTCTCAAACTGCATGACAACCTGTTGCCAATCCCTGCAAGTACTGATTAATCTGTTTTAACCCTCTAGCTACCTGATATCCTGTTATCTAACTCTTCATGTACTGACTATTCAGTATAAACCTACAAACTGAGTGATAACCTGTTGCCAAACTCTTCAAGGACTGACTACACAGTATTAACCCTCAAACTGCCTGATAACAAGTTACCAACTCCTGCATTATTAACTGTTTCTTGTTTACCCTTCCTCTGTCTGAGTATAAGTGACTATCCCTGCTCTCCAGATTCTGTGGAAGACATTTCCTGTAACCAGTTCCTTACTCAGAAGTCTATTTGGCTGATATCTTGAATTATTTTGGTCTCAGGCTAACCCTGCTCCATATCGTGATTAAATTGTTTTTTAGAGGTTGTCATTGGGTCACGTCTTGGATTAAACTCAGAGTGCAAGGGTGTTGTTTAACCCCTTAATGACCGGACCATTTTTCAATTTTCTTACCCTTAATGACAATGGCTATTTTTACATTTCTGCAGTTCTTGTGTTTAGCTGTAATTTTCCTCTTACTCATTTACTGTACCCACACATATTATATACCGTTTTTCTCGCCATTAAATGGACTTTCTAAAGATACCATTATTTTCATCAGGTCTTATAATTTACTAAAAAAAAATAATAAAATATGAGGAAAAAATGGAAAAAAACACACTTTTTCTAACTTTGACCCCCAAAATATGTTACACATCTACAATCACCAAAAAACACCCATGCTAAATAGTTTCTAAATTTTGTCCTGAGTTTAGAAATACCCAATGTTTACACGTTCTTTGCTTTTTTGCAATTTATGGGGCAATAAATACAAGTAGAACTCCGCTATTTCCAAACCACTTTTTTTCAAAATTAGCGCTAGTTACATTGGAACCCAGATATCTGTCAGGAATACCTGAATATCCCTTGACATGTATATATTTTTTGTTAGAAGACAACCCAAAGTATTGATCTAGGCCCATTTTGGTATATTTCATGCCACGATTTCACCGCCAAATGCGATCAAAAAAAAATTTCACAAAATTTGTCACAAACTTTAGGTTTCCCACTGAAATTATTTACAAACAGCTTCTGCAATTATGGCACAAATGGTTGTAAATGCTTCTCTGGGATCCCCTTTTTCAGAAATAGCAGACTTATATGGCTTTGGGGTTGCTTTTTGGTAATTAGAAGGCCGCTAAATGCCACTGCGCACCATACGTGTTTTATGCCCAGGAGTGAAGGGGTTAATTAGGGAGCTTGTAGGGTTAATTTTAGCTTTAGTGTAGTGTAGTAGACAACCCCAAGTATTGATCGAGGCCCATTTTGGTATATTTTATGCCACCATTTCACCGCCAAATGCAAGCAAATAAAAAAAAAACTTTACATTTTTCACAATTTTAGGTTTCTCACTGAAATTATTTACAAACAGCTTGTGCTATTATGGCAGAAATTGTTGTAAAAGCTTCTCTGGGATCCCCTTTGTTCAGAAATAGCAGACTTATATGGCTTTGGCATTGCTTTTTGGTAATTAGAAGGCCGCTAAATGCTGCTGCGCACCACACGTTAATTATGCCCAGCAGTGAAGGGGTTAAATTAGGTAGCTTGTAGGGAGCTTGCAGGGTTAATTTTAGAGATCAGCCTCCCACCTGACACATCCCACCCCCTGATCCCTCCCAAACAGCTCTCTTCCCTCCCCCACCCCACAATTGTTCCCGCCATCTTAAGTACTGGCAGAAAGTCTGCCAGTACTAAATAAAAGAGTTTTTTGTTTTTTTTAAATAAAAATAATAAAATATTTTAGCTGTGATGGACCCCTGCCTTAGCCCCAACCTCCTTGATCCCCCCTCCAGCTCTCTAACCCTCTCCCCTACCTAATTACCGCCATCTTGGGTACTGGCAGCTGTCTGCCAGTACCTAGTTTGGTCCCAAAAATCCCCCAAAAAGTATTTTTATTTTATTTTTAACTTAAAAACTATTACTGTAGTGTAGCAGCCCCCCCACAATACCCCCACCCCTCCCCCTCCCAGATCCTTTTATATTTAAAAAAAAAATTTTTACCTTTTAATCCCTTTCCTCCCTCATTCATTGGTGTCAGTGTGGCTAATGCGCGCACGTGCACGCGTGGCCCCATGCACGTGCACGTGCGGCCCCGTTCACGCGCACGTTCACGTGCACACTCGCCCCTCGTGCACGCGCACGCGCATTGTGCACGCGCGCACGCACCCTCACACCGGCGGACACTGGCACCATCGCTACCGGTGCAGAGAGGGCCACAGAGTGGCTCTCTCTGCATTGGAGGCTTGTAAAGTGGTATTGCAGGATGCCTCCATATCGAGGCTTCACTGCAATACCCTCAGAGCTGCTGGAAGCATTTGTGATCGCTTCCAGCACTCTGTTAGACAACTGACGTACCAGGTACGTCCATTGTCATTAACTGTTAGTTTTTGCATGACGTACCTGGTATGTCAGTTGTCATTAAGGGGTTAAGTTCGCCCTAGCATTTGGGTCTTCTTCTGGACTTTTCCTAACCTGACACTGTGCAGCATGTAAACTCTCCAATTGCAGATCACTGTAAACCTCCACTAAAATAGGTAGATACTAAAAATGTTTTGACTAAGTTAATAAATGCTTCCAAGTTTGATCTAGTACACAAAAATCTTAAAGGGACAGTAAACTATTTTGAACATAATTGTACAGTGTTTTGCACACAAAAAATAATAATATGTAAAACTAGCTACATCTATGATTAAAAACCCTTCACTTGACCCAACTTCCCCTTCATACTATTGCCCTGCCTGTCTCCTACCTCTTACTTTAAAGCATCTGTAAGTTCAGATTTATTATTATTATTATTATTATTATTATTATCGGTTATTTGTAGAGCGCCAACAGATTCTGCAGCGTTCAGATGCTTACTACCCTTTGATACTTTCTTTCCCAATCTGGATTTTGTCCCCAATCTTCCACAAAAACTGCACTCAACAAGGTGAGAAATAGTCTTCTTGCAGCAATGTCTATCTACTTTAACTTTTTACTGCCTCAAACTCTCAACTTCTATGGCATTTATGACACAGTACTCTATGAGGCATATTTAAGAAATGTCTTGCGGACCTGATCCGACAGTGCGGATCAGGTCCGCAAGACATCGCTGAATGCGGAGAGCAATACGCTCTCCGCATTTAACATTGCACCAGCATCTCACAAGAGCTGCTAGTGCAACGCCGCCCCCTGTAGACTCACAGCCAATGGGCCGTCAGCAGGGAGCTATCAATCAACCAGATCATACTCGATCGGGTTGAATTGTTGCGTTTCCTGTCCGCCTGCTCAGAGCAAGACATCGCTGAATGCGGAGAGCAATACGCTCTCCTCATTTAACATTGCACCAGCATCTCACAAGAGCTGCTAGTGCAACGCCGCCCCCTGTAGACTCGCAGCCAATGGGCCGTCAGCAGGGAGCTATCAATCAACCAGATTGTACTCGATCAGGTTGAATTGTTGCGTTTCCTGTCCGCCTGCTCAGAGCAGGCAGACAGGGTTATGGAGCAGCGGTCTTTGTTACCGCTGCTTCAAAACTGCTGTTTCTGGCGAGTCTAAAGACTCTCCAGAAACACGGGCCGTCAAGCTCCTTTCGGAGCTTGATAGATAGGCCCCTATCTCTTTCCACAACTTCAGAATATCCTTCTTTGATGCATTCTCTGCCCCTTTCCCACTTTCTATTAAGATGTTTAAAATCTTGGTTCTATGTCCCATTTGGGGAAAACTGAAATATCCTCCATATATGATATGATTTAATTATAAGAAAATGAATTTTCTCAAATTGTAAAAATTTAACTTCAGAAAACCTTTCTTTCACTCATCCTCCACGATTGTAATCTACTAATGAATTTACATTCAAATAGTTCCTGTATAGGGAACAACAGGTTTTAAAAACAAAAGAAACAAATAGTCCCCACTCAAAATACACATCAAATCATGAGAGCATCCTGGTGTATTATCTAAATCATTCACAATTAGCTTCTAGGGATCTGATTACAAGAAAAAACCCTGTGGTCAGGGAGCCATAACTCCTAAGACATTATGTGCTCAGGGGACAATGAACCATGTCACACCTATTAGTTAATTAATACATGCTGGGTAAATATACAAATATCCAGACTTTATGTCTATTCTGAATTTAGCAGAGAGACAATTCTTAACTTGCAATATCATCAGGGGAACTGATGCTGCATGAAATAATTTGTGTATTTAATATTCATATATTTAATGTGTTTCAATACAGTATGATATACTAATTTTATAAAATAGACTCTTAAATAAGAAATTATTTATCACTAATCTAAACTGAATTATGCACTACACTATAAGACAAACTACTTTACACACCCTTTTAATGTGTGATACATTGTTATAAACTCAGATATAATTCAGGAATACATTATATGCACACTCTGAGTTAAGACATACTTTACTTATATCACTTGCTTCAATAAAGCCCAAACTGACAAAATATTGTATAATACTGGAAATTACCTGATTATGGGCCAGATAACAAGTCATGAAGTAAATCTAAATTTACCGTTTTCAAAAAACCTGCTAGCTATATGGTTTTTGCGATTCTCTGGATCAGCAGGTATTACAAGTTGAAAAAAAATATTTTTTTCGATAGCTGTATCCCGAGAATTGCAAAAATCAATATTGGAGTTTTGGTGTGCGTGGGCATGGGTTTTACCATAGAAATCAATGGAGAAAAAAAAGTGGGAAAAAGCCCTACCATAAGCCCCTATTTTAATAACCCTTAATCTGCCATCCCCCCACATTGCAAACCCTACATAATACTATTAACCCCTAAACCATTATACCCCCACGTTGCAAAATACATGAACTATTAACCCCTAGACCGCTACCCCCCCCCCCCAACATTGCAATTTACATAAATAAAAGCTTTTTCCTTTCATCCTATTTTAAATTTGAAGAGGACTACTGACATCGCTGCCAACCTCGCTGAAGACTTTATAGCCGCCAATTGGATGAAGATAGAAGATGGACCGCCGATGGAAAAAGATGGATGAAGATGGAGCGCCGCCGGGGTGAAGATGGAGCATTGCCCATCATCAAGGGTGAGTACCAATTTTGGGGTTAGATTTAGTTTTTTTTTTTTTTGGGGGAGGTGATTAGGGATTTTTTTTATGGGCAGAAAAAGAGCTGAATGCCCCGTTAAGGGCAATGCCCAACCAAATGTCCTTTTCAGGACAATGGGTAGTTTAGGTTTTCTGAGTTAGGTTTTTGTTTTTGGGGGGGGGTTGGGGTTGAGGGGTTGTAATGTTAGGAGGTAATTGTTTTATTTTATGCAAAAGAGCTGTTAACTTTAAGGGCAAGGTCCTACAAAATGTTTTTTATTTTTAAGTAATGTTAGTTTTTTTTGTTAGGGTAAGCTTAGGTTATATTTTAATTTTACAGGTAAGTTTTTTTATTTATTTTAAGGTATTTAGAATTTTTTAAATTCATTTATGGGTATATTAATTGTTAGGTTAGGGGGTTTAGATTTTAATTACTTTGCGATGTGGGGGGATGGCGATTTAGGGGTAAATATTTTATTTAGGTACTTTGCAATGTGGGGGGATGGATGTTTAGGTGCTATTAATTTACAGCTAGATTACGAGTTATGCGTGCTATAGGGAAATTAACGAATGCAACAAAAGTTGCGTTATTTAACCCTCTATAGCGCAGCCATTACAAGTTTTGAAACAGCCGGCTTGTGCCGTGGTTTTAAGTTCCATACCGCACAAAATACAAGCGCTGTTTTGATGTGCTCGTGCATGCTTTCCCTATAGACATCAATGGGGAGAAGGTGTAAAAAAAAAATAAACTAACACTTGCAATCGCTGAATGAAAAGCTCCGTAACGCAGTCCTATTGATGTCTATGGGAGGAAAAAAGTAACATTTAAACCTAACACCCTAACATAAACCCCACATCTAAACACCCCTAATCTGCTGCCCCCGACATCACCTACACCTACATAATGTTATTAACCCCTAATCTACTGCTCCCGATATCGCCACCACCTAAATAAAAATATTAACCCCTAATCTGCCACTCTTGATGTCGCCGCCACTATACTAAAGTTATTAAACCCTATTCCCTCGCACCCCAATATCGCCCACACTATAATAAAGATATTAACCCCTAAACCTCTGGCCTCCCACATCACTACCACTAAATATACCTATTAGCCACTAAACCGCCAGCCCCCCATATCGCAACAACCTAAATTAAACTATATTAACCTCTAAAACCTAACCCTAACACTAACATAACCCTAACCCTAAACCTAACACCCCCTAACTTTAGCATAATTAAAATAGAGCTAAATTAAACTTACAATTATTAACTAAGCAATTCCTATTTAAAACTAAATACTTACCTGTGAAATAAAACCTAAGCTAGCTACACTATAACTAATAGTTATATTGTAGCAAGCTTAGGTTTTATTTTTATTTCACAGGTAAGTTTGTCTTTATTTTAACTATGTAGACTAGTTAGTAAATAGTTATTTACTAATTACCTAGTTAAAATAAATACAAACTTAACTGTGAAATAAAACCTACGCTGCCTTACACTGAAACCTAACATTACAAAAATAAAACGCCTACCATTAAAAAAAATAACGAACACTAAAATTACAAAAAAATTAAAAAAACCTACATTACAAAAAATAACAAAATTATACAAAATAAAAAACCCACCCTTAAATACAAAGCCTAATCTAAAATAAACTACCAAGGGCCCTTAAAAGGGCCGTTTTGTGGGCCCTTAAAAGGGCCTTTTGTAGGGCATTGCCCTAAAGTTAACAGCTCTTTTGCTACAAAACTAAACAAACACCCCCTAACAATATACAACCCCCAAACCCCCAAACTAAAAATAAAGTAAAACCTCATCTTCCCATTGCCCTGAAAAGAGCATTTGTATAGGCATTGCCCTTAAAATGGCATTTAGCTCTCTTTCCTGCCCTTAAAAGGGCATTCAGCTCTTTTATGAAATGCCCAAGCCCTAATCTAAAAATAAAAACCCACCCCAAAACGAAAAAAATACATTACACAAAATAAACAAATTATCAAAAATAATAAAAATTATCCCTATTCTAATACCCATTTAAAAAAAAAAAGACCCACCCAAAATAAAAAACCTAATCTACAATAAACTACCAATAGTCCTTAAAAGGGCCTTTTGAAGGGCATTGCCCTAAGTTAAACAGTTCTTTTTACCTGGAAAAAAAAAATACAAAGACCCACTAACATTACCAACCCCCCAAACCCACAAAATAAAAAAACTATCTAAAAAAAACCTAAGCTAATCAACTGCCCTGAAAAGGGCATTTGTAAGTGGATCTTCAGGGGTTAGTGATAGGTTTTTTAAGGGGTTTTTGAGTGTTGGTTTTTTTTAGTTTAGGGTTTGGGCTTTCGTAAAAGAGCTAAATGCCCTTTTCAGGGTAAAGCAAAAGGGCATTTAGCTCTTTTGCTTTGCCCTGAAAAGGGCATTTAGCTCTTTTACAAAAGCCCAAACCCTAAACCAAAAAAAAAAAAACACTCAAAAAAACCCTTAAAAAAAACCTTAAAAAAACCTATCACTAACCCCTGAAGATCCACTTACAGTTTTTGACGTCCCGCTTGAACGATCTTCATTCAGGCGATGAAGTCCTCATCCAGGCGGCGAGAAGTCTTCATCCAGACGGCATCTTCTATCTTCATCCAGTCGACATCTTCTATCTTCATCCCGGCGGCACGGAGTGGGTCTATCCTGAAGAAATCTGGAGCAGAGCATCCTCTTCATATGGTCGCCGCCGTACACTGAATCTTGAATGCAAGGTACGCGATTCAAGATGGCGTCCCTTGCATTCCTATTGGCTGATTTGATTTTGGAAAGTCAAATCAGCCAATAGGATGAGAGCTACTGAAATCCTATTGGCTGTTCAAATCAGCCAATAGGATGAGAGCTACTGAAATTATATTGGCTGATTTGAACAGCCAATAGAATTTCAGAAGCTCTCATACTCATAATGGCAGCGCTATGGAAGTCCTATGAAAACACAACATTTTTACGAGTGCGGGACTGATGTTGCGTTTAAGGCTAAAAGGCTTGCGGTACAGCTATACCGACAAGACTTGTAATGGCTGTGGTGCTGTTTTAACACTGAAATGGCCATTTTTTCAGCGTTAAAACATGAATGCAAAACTCGTAATCTAGGTGTTATTTAGGTATTTTGCAATGTGGAAGGATGGCGGTTTAGGGCTTAATAATTTATTTAGGGCTTGCGATGTGGAGGGATAGCGGTTTAGGGGTTAATCGTGTAGTTTTTGGGTGTAAGTATACTTTGTAATGTATTTTTAATACTAATACTTTAATAAATCAGTTATATATTTGATCATAATTGATACCCTGATTACTGCATATATATAATTGCTGTGTTTATAATACCTCACCTGTTAATTTAGTTATTGTTAGAACTTATTTTTAATTGGGATTAAATATTGATATTTAATGATAATTTTTATTGTCATTCATTATTAATATTTATAAACAGACTGACGAACATTTGGTTGCGCATGTTTAATTTTAATTTTTTATTTTTAACATTACTATAGGTATCTTCATTTGTAGAATGGTGAACATGGTATTCAGATTAGTATTTGGAGATGAGCATAAAGAGGTGAGAGAATTGTGTTGAGTGCTTGGTTGGATAAACAAATTAAATAGAACTTAAAGTAGAGGCAGAGTCAGCAAATCTAAAGTTGGATTAGTTAAAGAATCCTTATAATGTTGGTACTTTAAACAATAACTGCTATCACTTACCTTGATTGTATGTTGCTGACATTGAGTGGTAGCATTTTAGTTGGTTTATCCTCAAGGGTTGCAATTTGAGTACCATTGCTTTTTATACATGCATATGTTGTGCACGCTTCCACCTAAAGTATTTAGAATAAAAAAAAGAAGAAACTTTATAATAGCACTACAGGCAAAAGCTATGACTTTTTAAATAGCAATTAAAAATCAAAATTACTACCACCCCCCGCATCGCAGCCAATTAATAAACTTATTAACCCCTAAACCACCATCCCCCGCATCGCAACCACTAAATAAAACTTATTAACCCCTAAACCGCCGCCCCCTGCATTACAAACACTAAATAAAACTATTGACCCCTAAACCGCCACCCCCACATAGCAAACACTAAATAAAACTAAAAACACCTAAACCGTCATCCCCCCACATCGAAAACACTATATAAAACCAATAAACCCTAAACCGCCATCCCTCCACATCACAAAAAATAAATAAAACGTATAACCCCTAAACTGCCATCCCCCACATTGCAACAACTAAATAAAACTAATAACCCCTAAAGCACCAGCCCCCCACATCGCAAAGTATTAAACTAATATCTAAACTCCCTAACCTAACACCCCCTAACTTAACCCCAATTAAAATACACCAAAATTAAATTAAAAATAAACTACCTTAAAAAAATATATAAAAACTTACATGTAAAACAAAATTAAAACCTAAGCTTAAACTAAAAAAATTATTTTTAAAATAAAAAAAAGTACAAAAATATAAAACCTACATTACAAAAAACACTAACATTACAATGAAAAAATACTACCCTTACAATTTTTTTTAAAAAAAATACCATTACCAAGAAATAAAAAAAACTACCATTACAAAAAACAACAAATTATCCAAAATAAAAAAATATTCCTATTCTAATACCCCAAAATAAAATACCACCCCAAAATAAAAAAAACTAATCTACAAATAAACTACCAATAGCCATTTAAAGGGCCTTTTGTATGGGTATTGCCCCAAAGCTAACAGCTCTTTTACATTAAAAAATAAAACAATTACCGCCTAACATTACAATCCCCCATCCCCCAAAATAAAAAAAAAACTATCTAAAAAAAGACGAATCTACCCATTGCCCCAAAAATGGCATTTGGATGGGCATTGCTCTTAAAATGGCATTCATCTCTTTTTCTGCCCAATAAAAAAGCCCTAATCTTAAAAATAAAACACCCTTGCATTCCTATTGGCTGATTTGATTCTTCAAATTTAAATCAGCCAATAGGATGAAAGCAGTTTTTGTCCTATTGGCGGATTTGAATTTGTTCAGCCAATAGTAGTGCAAGGGTACTCCTATATAAAAGGGGCACCTTGCATTCAATCTTTATTGTGCAGCTGGAAACCGCATGAAGAGGAGCTCCGTGTCGATGCTCTGAGGAAGAGTACCGACATCGCCTATTACATCTCCAAGACTTCGCTGTCGCCACAACCGGGATAAAGATGGACCGCGGCCTGGGTGAAGATTGAAAAAGATGGTCCCTCGATGGATGAAGATGGATTGCCGCCGAGATGAAGCGCCACCCAAAATAAAAAAATTTAAGTTGTAGACACATTTTTTTGCTCCTTGAACCAGTGCTGCAATTTCCACAAATAGCTTTCCCGGCTGCTTTTGCTTGTTTGTACTTTGCTCCTCCCCTGCCCAATTTCACTATGAATGTTGTGGGCATGCCGTGGGGCTTGCAAAGTTGCGCTGCTAGCCTAAACCTGCCTGCCTATCTGTGCTCACTGCTCAATGACGTGTGGAGCAGTGGAGTCACTCACTGCTGCGCTGTCTCTCTAAACGGGAACTGGGAAATCATGAGGGGGATGCCTGGCACCTGACCGCATGACTGTCTAACACTGTCTCTAAAGTGAAGGAGACACGTATGATACCCACCAGACCGGTAGGGTTACGGTACACTAAGTGCACACTGAAGAGGTAGGAGGGGAGAGCGGACGGGGGTCTGGGGGTGGGCAGAGAGCAGAGGTGCTTGGCCATAAGAAGCGGTAGGCACGCGGCCCGGTGCTGTGCACTGACAGACTTGGAACAGAGTCAGAGAGCAGAATTTTCATAGTTTGCACGCCTAAACCTTTTCTTTAGTGATTTATTTTTAGAGTGCTCTTTTTATCGTTCATTTGATGCTCTGCTGAGCCAGGGAGCAACTCTAGGCATGAGCTTTATAATTAATGCAGTGCAGTTTACATATTTTGTATGTGTGTGTGTCTCAGTGTTTTTGTGTGTGTGTGTGTCTGAGTGCTTTTGTGTGTGTGACTGAGTGTTTCTGTGTGTGTGTGTGTGTGTGTGTCTAAGTGTTTGTGTGTGTGCCTGAGTCTTTTTGTGTGTGTGTGTGTGTGTGTCAGAGTGTTTTTGTGTGTGTGTCTGAGTGTTTTTGTGTATGTGTCTGAGTGTTTTTGTGTGTGTGTTTTTGTGCATGTGTCTGAGTGTTTTTGTGTGTGTTTCCGAGTGTTTGTGTGTGCATCTGAGTGTGTTTTTAAGTGTGTCTAAGTGTGTCTGAGTGTTTGTTTGTATGTGTGTGTGCCTGTGTTTTTGTGTTTGTGTGTGTCTGCTTTCTGGGGGGAGGGGGGTGACACCATAAGTTACCGCACCGGGTGACATCAACCCTAGTGACGCCACTGGGTGTGGAGAAGATGGGTCATACCTACATATGTGGTGGCACTGTGTTAGGGTAAAAGGATCTGTGACTAAACCTCAGCATACTTAAGCATAATATTAGAGAAGGAGATCATCCTGACCCCAGAACACAACATAACAATAGCCCCAGGTTTATTGTGTTGGCGATGCAGAGCGGCAGATTAGGGGTTAATATCTTTATTTACTGTTGGCGAAATTGGGGGGCAGCAGATTAGGGGTATTTATGTTAGGTTGTTAGATTTAAAGAAAACATTCTTGTCTCCATAGACATCAATGGGGAATGCATTTTAGCAATCCCCGATCGCAGGTGTTTTTTTCTAACACTTTTTCTCCATTGATGTCTATGGGGGGATACGTGTACAAGCACGTTAAGTCAGGACTTGGCTTTTATGTGTTATGGATCTTACTGCACCATACCGCACAACAAAAGAAAGTTTTTTTGTAACTTGTAATGGCTGCGGTATAGAAACAGCGGTACGGTCCCATTTAGCGCGGTGTGTACGCTACGGCTATACCGCACAACATGTAATCTCCCTCTGTTTTTGAAAAGCAGAAATATAAAGCTTAGAAGCCGGCCAACTTTAAGTTCAGCACCCTGAATAGCGCTTGCTTATTGGTGGCTACATTTAGCCACCAATCAGCAAGAGCTACCCAGGGTGCTGAATGTAAAGTTGGCCGGCTTCTAAGCTTTAAATTTCTGCTTTTCAAATAAACTGCAAAATTACAAGTTGTGCACTAAACCAGGTGCATAAATAACGCAAAAAATGAGCGATATCGCACTCTTCATAGCGCTGCCATTACAAGTTACACAAAAACCTTCTTTTGTTGTGCGGTATGGTACAGTAAGATCCATAAAGCACAAAACCCAAGGCCTGACTTCACGTACTCATGCACATTTCCCCCAATAGACATCAATGGAGAGAAAGTGTTAGAAAAAAACACCTGCGATCGCGGAATGGTGATTGCCGTAACGCAATCCCCATTGATATCTATGGGGAAAAGAATGTTATATATAAATCTAACACCCTAACATAATTAAAGTTAGGGGGGTGCTAGCTTAAGGGGTTAATAGTTTAATTTAGGTAGTCGCGGTGTGGGTGTTTGGTGGTTTACGGGTTAATATGTTTAGTTTAGTATTTGTGATGCGGGGAGTGGCGGATTAGGGGTTAATAATTTTATTTTGGTGTTAGCAATGCGGGTGGGTGGCGGATTAAGGGTTAATAGGTGTATTGTAATGTTGGCAATGCGGGGGCCGCAGATTAGGGATAAATAGTTTTATTTAGATGTTAGCGATGCGGGTGGGTGGCGAATTAGGGGTTAATAGGTTTACTGTTTTGGTGATGCAGGGATGCAGATTAGGGGTTAATATCTTTATTTAGTGTTGGCGATGTTGGGGGGCAGCAGATTAGGGGTTTTTATGTTAGGTAGTTAGATTTAAAGAAAATGTTCTTGTCTCCATAGACATCAATGGGGAATGTGTTTTAGCGATCGCAAATCCACAATCGCAGGTGTTCGTTTTTTTTCTAACACTTTATCTCCATTGATGTCTATGGGGGGACTTGGCTTTTTGTGCGGCATGGAGCTAATCACACCATATCGCACAACAAAGTAAAGTTTTTTTAAACTTGTAATGGCTGCGGTATGGAAATAGTGGTACGGACCCATTTTGCGTGGTATGTACGCTACGACTATACCACACAACTTGTAATCTCCCTCTTTATTTGAAAAGCAGAAATGTAAAGCTTAGAAGCCGGACAACTTTAGGTTCATCACCCTGGATAGTGTTTTCTTATTGGTGGCTACATTTATCCACCAATCAGCAAGCGCTACCCAGGTGCTGAATAAAAAATGGACCATCCCCTATGCTTTACATTCCTGCTTTTCAAATAAACAGCAAAATTACAAGTTGTGGGCTAAACCGGGTGCGTAAATAACGCAAAAAAAATTGCCGTATCGCACACTACATAGAGCTGCCATTTCAAGTTACACAAAAACCTTATTTTGTTGTGCGGTATGGTGTGATAAGCTCCATACCGCACAAAACCCAAGGCCTGACTTGATGTGCTCGTGCACATTTTCCCCCATAGACATCAATGGAGAACGCAATCCCCATTGATGTCTATGGGGAAAAGAAAAATATATATATCTAACACCCTTACATAAACCCCTAGTCTAAATATCCCTAATCAGCCTCCCCCTGACACTGCAGACACTAAATAAAGTGATTAACCCCTAAACCGCTACTCCCCCGCATCGCTAACACCTAAATAAACCTAGGTCAATTAAATAGCACTTATTAGTGTTATTCCTGACGCGTTTCGAAGGCTTATTGCCTCTGATGAAAGTAGATTTTCTGTAACAGCCTTCGAAACGCATCAGGCATAACACTAATAAGTGCTATTTGATTGACCTACTGCAGACCACCTTAAAGCATTACATTTTTGTACTGCATTTAATATTTTAATATTCGATTTGGGAAGTTTACGTACCTTTGGGATCATTACCCACTACAGAGGTTTTACATATGAGCTTACATGTTACCTCATAACATTGAGAGTTTGTAATGTGAGTGCAAATTTCTACTATCTTTTGTGCAAGATGTTTTAAGCATAATAAATTGTGTTAAACATTATTGCACTAGTATTGCACTCTTTTTCTTTCATACCTCTCATACAACTCAAGCCTGACAAGGAACCCTAAATAAAAAGAACGTAGAAGGGATCGTATACACATATATTTCACTTAGGACCCACGCTCTACCCTTACCTCATATTGATTGAGGGTAGCTCCTGTGAGTATATTTTCAAAAGGGTTTGTGTGGATCCCATTCACCTATTGTTTCTGAATTCATGGGACTCTAGCCTTTGTATCTTAGTGGCATGAACTGGGCTCTTTCGGTTTTGGGACTTATTCATATATATTTTTTATATATATTTTTAATTTTCCCATTTCATTTTCTGTTTAATTTCTTTCCCTATCCGATATTTATAAGTTGTACTTTTCACCTATGTATATTGCTTTATTGTATTTAGATATGCTTTATTGGATATAGATACGTATTACCATACTTCATCTCTATACTATTAGAAGTGCAATTATATATAAACTATTAGTGCACCTATTTTTTATTTATTATTTATTTTTTATTTTGGATCTAGCATCAATAAGTTTAATATTTTGTCCCTTTTTTTAGTGCTTGCCTCATATCCCAATTCTCTTTACCTTCTGTTATTTAAATAGAAATATTTGGAAAAAGATATTTCGCTATTGGGGGATATTGTGGGTAGCAGCTTTCTTAGGAGACAAAATATTGTAGTTTCTGATTAATTGAAATTTAATTAACATCATCAAAATGTTGTTTTAATTTGAATCTTAATGAAATTGTTTATGTACTCATTCATAACATTGGTATTTCTGTACAAGCAATGTACTCAGTAGATATTTATTTATCTATTTTCCATTTTGTCAGTTTTAGTATTCATATTCTATAACATTTTACTATATTATTTATTATTTTATATTCAGTTGTGTGATTCCTTGTGTTTGCACTCGGTAGGCTCCAAAGCTTATATCACTACTTGTTAGTGATATATTCTATTTGTACATACCTAAATAAACATATTAACACCTAAACCACCGACCCCCCACATCGCCACTACTATAATAAAACTATTAACCCCTACACCACTGCCCCTACGCATCGCTAACACCCAAATAAAGTTATTAATCCCTAAACCGCCATCCCCCTACATCGCTACTACTATAATAAACCTATTAATCATTAAACCGCTGCACTCCCAAATCTCTACTAATAAAATAAACCTATTAACACCTAAACTGCCAACCCCCCCACATCGTTACTAATAAAATAAACCCATTAATGTTTAAACTGCCATCCCCCACAATGCTATAAACCTAATTAATCTATTAACCCCTAAACTGCCATGCCCCCACAACGCAAATAACTGATTTAATCACTAAGCCCCCTAGCCTAACACCCCCTAAATTAACCCCAATTACATAAAAAATATAAAGTTAAAATTAAAAAAAAAATCCTAACATTACTTAAAAAAAACAACCTAAGATTAAATTAAAATAAATACATCTAAATTTACAAAAAATAAAAGTAGAAAATTACATTAAAAAATAATCCAAATTATCAAAAATAAAAAATAAAACCTAATCTAATACCCCTATAAAAATAAAAAAGCCCCCGCAAAAACAAAATTTATGCTTACCTGCTAAATTTCATTCTTTACGGATATGGTGAGTCCACGGCTTGAGTAATTACTGTTGGGAATATCACTCCTGTCCAGCAGGAAGAGGCAAAGATCACCACAGTTAAACTGTTAAGTATCACTCCCTTACCCACAACCCCCAGTCATTTGGCTGAAGGGAAATGGAGAAAAAAGGAGTAACACAAGGTGTAGAGGTGCCTGAGGTTATAGTCAAAAGAACAACTGTCTTAAAATATAGGGTGTGGCCATGGACTCAACATATATAGAAATAAATACATTTATCAGGTAAGCATAAATTTTGTTTTTTCTTTCCAAAGATATGGTGAGTCCACGACTTCAGTAATTTCTGTTGGGAACCAATACCCAAGCTAGAGGAAATGAATTAATAGGGAGGGACAAGACAGGCAGACCTAAACAGAAGGCACCACCACTTGAAGAACCTTTCTCCCAAAAGAAGCCTCAGCCGAGGCAAAAGTATAAAATTTGGAAAATTTGGAAAAAGTATGTAGAGAAAAGCAAGTTGCAACCTTGCAAATTTGTTCCACAGAAGCTTCATTTTTAAAAACCTAAAAAGAGGAAACAGCTCTTGTGGAATGATCCGTAATTCTCTCAGGAGGCTGCTGTCCAGCAGTCTCACAAGCCAAACGAATTATACATCGTAACCAAAAAGAAAGAGTAGTAGCAGTAGCTTTCTGACCTTTACGTTTCCCAGAGAAACAGACAAAGAGAGCAGAGGACTGGCGAAAATTCTTAGTTGCCTGTAAGTAGAATTTAAGAGCACATACAACATCTAAATTGTGTAACAAACGTTCTTTGCAAGAAAAACATAATTTATGTAAGAACTTACCTGATAAATTCATTTCTTTCATATTGGCATGAGTTCATGAGCTAGTGACGTATGGGATATACAATCCTACCAGGAGGGGCAAAGTTATCCCAAACCTCAAAATGCCTATAAATACACCCCTCAGCACACCCACAATTCAGTTTAACAAATAGCCAAGCAGTGGGCTGATAAAGAAAGGAGTAGAAAGCATCAACAAAAGGAATTTGGAAATAATTGTGATTTATACAAAAAATCATAACCACCATAAAAAGTGTGGGCCTCATGGACTCTTGCCAATATGAAAGAAATTAATTTATCAGGTAAGTTCTTACATAAATTATGTTTTCTTTCATGTAATTGGCAAGAGTCCATGAGCTAGTGACGTATGGGATAGCAATACCCAAGATGTGGATCTCCACTCAAGAATCACTAGAGAGGGAGGGAATAAAATAAAAACAGCAATTTTTCGCTGAAAAAATTAATCCACAACCCACAAAAGTAAGTTTATTTTAATAATTGAAAGAAAAAAACTTAAATCAAAATCAGAAGAATCAAACTGAAACAGCTGCCTGAAGAACTTTTCTACCAAAAACTGCTTCCGAAGAAGCAAATACATCAAAATGGTAGAATTTAGTAAATGTATGAAAAGAAGACCAAGTTGCTGCTTTGCAAATATAATCAACTGAAGCTTCATTCTTAAAAGCCCACGAAGTGGAGACTGATCTAGTAGAATGAGCTGAAATTCTCTGAGGCGGGGCCTGACCCGACTCCAAATAAGCTTGATGAATCAAAAGTTTCAACCAAGAAGCCAAGGAAATAGCAGAAGCCTTCTGACCTTTCCTAGGACCAGAAAATATAATGAATAGACTGGAAGTCTTCCTGAAATCTTTAGTAGCTTCCACATAATATTTCAAAGCTCTTACCACATCCAAAGCATGTAAGGATCTTTCCAAAGAATTCTTAGGATTAGGGCATAAGGAAGGGACAACAATTTCTCTATTAATGTTGTTCACAACCTTAGGTAAAAATTGAAAAGAAATCCGCAAAACTGCCTTATCCTGATGAAAAATCAGAAAGAGCAGATAGCTCAGAAACTCTTCTAGCAGAAGAGATGGTCAAAAGAAACAACACTTTCCAAGAAAGTAGTTTAATGTCCAAAGAATGCATAGGTTCAAATGGAGGAGCCTGTAAAGCCTTCAGAACCAAATTAAGACTCCAAGGAGGAGAAATTGATTTAATGACAGGCTTAATATGAACTAAAGCCTGTACAAAACAGTGTATATCAGGAAGTATAGCAATCTTTCTGTGAAATAAAACAGAAAGAGCAGAGATTTGTCCTGTCAAAGAACTTGCAGACAAATCCTTATCCAAACCATCCTGAAGAAATTGTAACATTCTAGGAATTCTAAAAGAATGCCAGGAGAATTTATGAGAAGTACACCATGAAATGTAAGTCTTCCAAACTCTATAATAAATCTTTCTAGAGACAGATTTACGAGCTTGTAACATAGAGGTTTCTCTGACTCAGTGATTAATACTATGACTTAGTACTAAGCGTTCAATTTCCATACCTTCAAATTTAATGATTTGAGATCCTGATGGAAAAATGGAACTTGAGATAGTAGGTCTGGCTGTAACGAAAGTGGCCAAGGCGGGCAACTGGACATCCAAACCAGATCCGCATACCAAAACCTGTGTAGCCATGCTGGAGCCACCAGCAACACAAATGATTGTTCCATGATGATTTTGGAGATCACTCTTGGAAGGAGAACTAGAGGCGGGAACATGTAAGCAGAATGATAACACCAAGGAAGTGTCAGCGCATCCACTGCTTCCGCCTGAACATCCCTGGACCTGGACAGGTGTCTGTGAAGTTTCTTGTTTAGATGAGAGGCCATGAGATCTATCTCTGGAAGACCCCACATCTGAACAATCTGAGAATATACATATGGATGGAGAGACCACTCCCCTGGATGTAAAGTCTGGCGGCTGAGATAATCCGCCTCCCAATTGTCTACACCTGGGATATGTACAGCAGAGATTAGACAGGAGCTGGATTCCGCCATAGCAAGTATCCGAGATACTTCTTTCATAGCTTGGGGACTGTGAGTCCCAACCCTGATGATTGACATATGCCACTGTTGTAATATTGTCTGTCTGAAAACAAATGAACGGTTCTCTCTTTAACAGAGGCCAAAACGGAAGAGCTCTAAGAATTGCACGGAGTTCTAAAATATTTATTGGTAATCTCGCCTCTTGAGATTTCCAAACCCCTTGTGCTGTCAGAGATCCCCAAACAGCTCCCCAACCTGAAAGACTCGCATCTGTTGTGAACACAGTCCAGGTTGGCTGAACAAAAGAAGCCCCTTGAACTAAACGATGGTGATCTATCCACCATGTCAGAGAGTGTCGTACATTGGGATTTAAGGATATTAATTGTGATATCTTTGTATAATCCCTGCACCATTGGTTCAGCATGCAAAGCTGTAGAGGTCACATGTGAAAACGAGCAAGGGGGATCGCATACGATGCTGCAGTCATGAGACCTAAAACTTCCATGCACATAGCCACTGAAGGGAATGACTGAGACTGAAGGTGCCGGCAGGCTGCAACCAATTTTAAACGTCTATTGTCTGTTAGAGACAGAGTCATGGACAGTGAATCTATCTGGAAGCCTAAAAAGGTGACCCTTGTTTGAGCAATCAAGAAACGTTTTGGTAAATTGATCCTCCAACCATGTTTCTGAAGAAAGATTCGGGTGAGATTCTGCAGTACGTAAAGACTGAGCTAGTACCAAGATATCATCCAAATAGGGAAACACCGCAATACCCTGTTCTCTGATTACAGAGAGTAGGGCACCCAGAACCTTTGAAAAGATTGTTGGAGCTGTTGCTAGGCCAAATGGAAGAGCAACAAATTGGTAATGCTTGTTTAGAAAAGAGAATCTCAGAAACTGATAATGTTCTGGATGAATCGGAATATGAAGGTATGCATCCTGCAAGTCTATTTTGGACATATAATGTCCTCACTGAACAAAAGGCAGAATAGTCCTTATAGTCACCATCTTGAAAGTTGGTACTCTTACATAACGATTCAAAATTTTCAGATCCAGAACTGGTCTGAATAATTTTTCCTTTTTTGGGACAATGAATAGATTTGAATTAAACCCCAAAGCTTGTTCCTGAAAAGGAAGTGGCATGATTACCCCTGAAGACTCCAGGTCTGAAACACACTTCAGGAAAGCCTGAGCTTTTACTGGAATTGCTGGGATACATGAGAGAAAAAATCTTCTCACAGGAGGTCTTACTCTGAATCCTATTCGATACCCTTGAGAGACAATGCTCTGAATCCATTGCTTTCGGACAGATTTTATCCAAATATCCTTGAAAAACCTTAATCTGCCCCCTACCAGCTGAGCTGGAATGAGGGCCGCACCTTCATGCGGACTTAGGGGCTGACTTTGATTTCCTAAATGGCTTGGATTTATTCCAATTTGAGGAAGGCTTGCAATTGGAAGCAGATTCCTTGGGGGGGGGGGGAGGATTGAGTTTTTGTTCCTTATTCTGACGAAAGGAACGAAAACGGTTAGAAGCCTTGGATTTACCCTTAGGTTTTTTTATCCTGAGGCAGAAAAACTCCCTTTCCCCCAGTGACAGTTGAAATAATATAATCCAACTGAGAACCAAATAAATTATTACCTTGGAAAGAAAGATATAGTAATCTAGATTTAGATGTCATAACAGCATTCCAAGATTTAAGCCACAAAGCTCTTCTAGCTAATATAGCTAAAGACATGGATCTAACATCAATTTTGATAATATCAATAATGGCATTACAAATAAAATGATTAGCATATTGCAGTAAGCGAATAATGCTAGATAAGTCAGAATCCAATTCCTGTTGCGCTAAATTCTCCAACCAGAAAGTTGATGCAGCCGCAATATCAGCCAAAGAAATTGTAGGTCTGAGAAGATGAACTGAATATAAATAGGCCTGCCTTAGATAAGATTCAAGCTTCCTATCTAAAGGATACCTTAAAGGAAGTACTATCTTCCATATGAATAGTGGTACATTTAGTAAGAGTAGAAATAGCCCCATCAACTTTGGGGATTTTTCCCCAAAACTCTATAGATTTTGCTGGTAAAGGATACAATTTTTTAAACCTTGAAGAAGGAATAAAAGAAGTACCTGGCTTTTTCCATTCCTTAGAAATCATACCAGAAATAGCCTCAGGAATAGAAAAAAACCCTGGATAAACCACAGGAGGTTTAAAAACAGCATTTAAACGTTTATTAGACTGAACGTCAAGAGGACTGGTTACCTCAATATCCAAAGTAATTACTTCTTTTAATAAAGAACGCATATACTCTATTTTAAATAAATAAGTAGATTTGTCAGTGTCAATGTCTGTGGAAGGATTTTCTGTATCAGATAGATCCTCATCAGAAGAGGATAAATTATTATGTTGTTGGTCATTTGAAATTTCAACAACTAAATGAGAAGTTTTAAAAGACCTTTTACGTTTATTAGAAGGTGGAAATGCAGACAAAGCCTTCAGGATAGAATCAGAAACAAATTCTTTAAAATTTACAAGTATATCATGCACATTAGAAGTTGAAGGAACTGCAACTGGCAATGTACTATTACTGATGGATACATTATCTGCATGTAAAAGTTTATCATGACAACTATTACAAATCACATTCGGTGAAATAATTTCTACAATTTTACAACAAATGCACTTAGCTTTAGTAGAACCGATGTCAGGCAGCAATGTTCCAGCAGAAACTTCTGAGGCAAGATCAGATTGAGACATCTTGCAAAATGTAAGAGAAAAAACAACATATAAAGCAAAATTTTCTATTTCCTTATATGACAGTTTCAGGAATGGGAAAAAATGCAAATAGCATAGCCCTCTGATAGAGAAAAAGGCAAGAGGCAAACATCAATGGGGTATTGAAATAAAGAAAAAGTTTGGCACCAAGTATGACGCACAACGTAACAAACTTTTTTGGCGCCAAAAATAACCGGAAAGGACACACTCGCGTCACTACAGGGAGTGCAGAATTATTAGGCAAGTTGTATTTTTGAGGATTTTATTATTGAACAACAACCATGTTCTCAGTGAACCCAAAAAACTAATTAATATCAAAGCTGAATAGTTTTGGAAGTAGTTTTTAGTTTGTTTTTAGTTTTAGCTATTTTAGGGGGATATCTGTGTGTGCAGGTGACTATTACTGTGCATAATTATTAGGCAACTTAACAAAAAACAAATATATACCCATTTCAATTATTTATTTTTACCAGTGAAACCAATATAACATCTCAACATTCACAAATATACATTTCTGACATTCAAAAACAAAACAAAAACAAATCAGTGACCAATATAGCCACCTTT
The DNA here is from genome assembly GCF_027579735.1 of Bombina bombina. Lineage (NCBI taxonomy): Eukaryota > Metazoa > Chordata > Amphibia > Anura > Bombinatoridae > Bombina > Bombina bombina. The sequence continues at coordinate 1,128,271,245 of NC_069502.1, forward strand.
CTTTGCAAGGACACTCAAAAGCCTGCCATCCATGGATTCTGTCAGTGTTTTGATCTGTTCACCATCAACATTGCGTGCAGCAGCAACCACAGCCTCCCAGACACTGTTCAGAGAAGTGTATTGTTTTCCCTCCTTGTAAATCTCACATTTGATGATGGACCACAGGTTCTCAATGGGGTTCAGATCAGGTGAACAAGGAGGCCATGTCATCAGATTTTCTTCTTTTATACCCTTTCTTGCCAGCCACTCTGTGGAGTACTTGGACGCGTGTGATGGAGCATTGTCCTGCATGAAAATCATGTTTTTCTTGAAGGATGCAGACTTCTTCCTGTACCACTGCTTGAAGAAGGTGTCTTCCAGAAACTGGCAGTAGGACTGGGAGTTGAGCTTGACCCAATCCTCACCCGAAAAGGCCCCACAAGCTCATCTTTGATGATACCAGCCCAAACCAATACTCCACCTTCACCTTGCTGGCGTCTGAGTCGGACTGGAGCTCTCTGCCCTTTACCAATCCAGCCACGGGCCCATCCATCTGGCCCATCAAGACTCACTCTCATTTCATCAGTCCATAAAACCTTAGAAAAATCAGTCTTGAGATATTTCTTGGCCCAGTCTTGACGTTTCAGCTTGTGTGTCTTGTTCAGTGGTGGTCGTCTTTCAGCCTTTCTTACCTTGGCCATGTCTCTGAGTATTGAACACCTTGTGCTTTTGGGCACTCCAGTGATGTTGCAGCTCTGAAATATGGCCAAACTGGTGGCAAGTGGCATCTTGGCAGCTGCACGCTTGACTTTTCTCAGTTCATGGGCAGTTATTTTGCGCCTTAGTTTTTCCACACGCTTCTTGCGACCCTGTTGACTATTTTGAATGAAACGCTTGATTGTTCGATGATCACGCTTCAGAAGCTTTGCAATTTTAAGAGTGCTGCATCCCTCTGCAAGATATCTCACTATTTTTGACTTTTCTGAGCCTGTCAAGTCCTTCTTTTGACCCATTTTGCCAAAGGAAAGGAAGTTGCCTAATAATTATGCACACCTGATATAGGGTGTTGATGTCATTAGACCACACCCCTTCTCATTACAGAGATGCACATCACCTAATATGCTTAATTGGTAGTAGGCTTTCGAGCCTATACAGCTTGGAGTAAGACAACATGCATAAAGAGGATGATGTGGTCAAAATACTAATTTGCCTAATAATTCTGCACTCCCTGTAATGACACAACCGTTTGAAAGGTCTCGGCGTCAAGTATGACACTGGAAATGACGAAGTTGCGTCATAGACGTATTTTTCCGCGCCAAAAATATTTTTGCGCCAAGAATGACGCAATAAAGTTTAGCATTTGACGCACCCGCGGGCCTAATACCGCCCGCAATTTGCAAGAAGTAGTCAATTGAAAAAAAGACTAAACCCCAGGTAAGAAATACATTTCTTAAAAAAATGTTTATATTCCCCAAATAAGAAACTGACAGTCTGCAGAAGGAAATACATGAACCTGACTCATGGCAAATATAAGTACAATACATATATTTAGAACTTTATATAAATGCATAAAGTGCCAAACCATAGCTGAGGTGTCTTAAGAAATAAAAAACATACTTACCAAAAGACACCCATCCACATATAACAGATAGCAAAACCAGTACTGAAACAGTTATCAGTAGAGGTAATGGTAAATTGAGAGTATATCGTTGATCTGAAAAGGGAGGTAGGAGATGAATCTCTACGACCGATAACAGAGAACATATGAAATAGACCCCCGTTAGGGAAATCATTGTATTCATAAGTGATACTCCCTTCACGTCCCTCTGACATTTGCTGTACTCTGAGAGGAATCGGGCTTCAACAATGCTGAGAAGCGCATATCAACGTAGAAATATTAGCACAAACTTACTTCACCACCTCCATAGGAGGCAAAGTTTGTAAAACTGAATTGTGGGTGTGGTGAGGGGTGTATTTATAGGCATTTTGAGGTTTGGGAAACTTTGCCCCTCCTGGTAGGATTGTATATCACATACGTCACTAGCTCATGGGTTCTTGCCAATTAGATGAAAGAAAAGGATTAGGACACAGAGAGGGAACAACAATTTCCTGATTGATATTTCTATTAGAAACAACCTTAGGAAGGAAACCTAACTTAGTAAGAAGAATTGCCTTATCAGCATGAAAAATAAGATAAGGGAAATCACACTGCAGAGCTAAGAGTTCCGAGACTCTTCGAGCAGAAGAGATAGCAACAAGAAACAAAACCTTCCAAGATAACAACTTAATAGAATGCAATGGCTAATGTAAAACTTTAAGAACGAGGTTAAGGCTCCAAGGAGGAGCAAAAGACTTAAAGACAGGCCTGATTTTGACCAAGGCCTGACAAATAGATTGCACAACTGGCACATCCATCAAACGTTTATGTAGTAAAACTGATAAAGCAGAAATCTGACCCTTCAGGGTACTGACTGACAATCCCTTCTCCAAATCTTCCTGAAGAAAAGATAAGATTCTAGGAATTCGAATTCTACTCAAAGAGTATCCATTGGATTCACACCAATAAAGATATTTATGCCATATCTTATGGTAAATCTTTCTAGTATCAGGCTTGCGAGACAGAATTAGGCGTTCAATCACCAAGCTTCAAATAAATGAGATTTGGATGAAGTAAGGGACCCTGAATCAGGAGGTCCTTTCTCAGAGGTAGTCTCCAAGGTGGGAGAGATGACATCTCTACTAGGTCTGCAAACCAGATCCTGCAGGGCCACGCAGGGGCTATTAGAATCACAGACATCCTCTCCTGTTTGATATGAGCAATGACTCATGGAAGGAGCGCAAACAGAGGAAACAGGTATGCCAACCTGAAAACCCAAGGAAACGCAAGAGCATCTATCAGGACGGCCTGCGGATCTCATGACCTTGAACCATACCTTGGAAGCTTGGCGTTCTGATGGGATGCCATCAGATCTAACTCCGGCACCCCCATTTGAGAAATTAGTTGGAAAACACCTCCGGATGGAGTTCCCACTCCCCGGGATGAGAAGTCTGTCTACTCACAAAATCAGCTTCCCAGTTGTCTACTCCTGGAATGTGGATGGCAGATAGACAGCAATTGTGGGAAGAATCAGAGTAACCTCCTTCATGGCTAAGGAACTCCGAGTTCCTCCCTGGTGATTGATGTAAGCCACAGAGGTTATGTTGTCTGACTGGAACCTGATAAACTGGACTGAGGACAACTGAGGCCAAGCCAATAGAGCATTGTAAATCGCCCTCAACTCCAAAATGTTGATGGGAAGAGCAGACTCCTCCCGAGTCCAAAGGTCCTGAGATTTTAACGAGTTCCAGACTGCTCCCCAGCCCAGCAGGTGGCGTCTGTGGTCAAGATCAACCAGGATGGTCTCAGAAAGCATGTGCCCTTAGACAGATGTTCCTGAGAAATTCACCACGGGAGAAAATCCCTTCATGACTGATCTAACTCTATTCTCTGAGATAGATCCGCATGGTCGCCATTGCATTATCTGAGCATGCACAACTGGAGAGCTCTCAAATGGAATCAAGCAAAAGAAATTATGTCCATGGAAGCCATACATTGAGCCACTGAAGGATGAGCAGTAGCCTGAAGAGAGAGGCAAAAGGAAATTATTTTATTTTTCCTGACCTCTGTCAGAAAAATCTTCATCAATAGAGAATCTATTATGGTCCCTAAGAACATTACTCTTGTAGCAGGGGAAAGAGAGCTTTTTTTCCAGATTTACATTCCATCTGTGGGAACGAAGAAAAGACAACAATATCTCTGTGAGATTTTGCTTGTTGAAAAGATTGCGCCTGAACCAATATGTCACCCAGGTAGGGTGCCACAGCATTTCCACAAGAACAGATCACTGCCAAAAGAGCCCCCAGAACCTTTGAAAAAATACTAGGAGCTGAGGCTAGACCAATGGAAGGGCCACGAACTGGAAATGTTTGTCCAGAATGGCAGATCTCAGGAATCTGTGATGGTCCCTGTGAATAGGAACATGAAGATATGCATCCTTTAGGTCTATGGTTGTCATGAACTGTCACTCTTGTATTAAAGGAAGACTGGAGCATATAGTCTCCATCTTGAAAGATGGAACTTTGAGAAACTTGTTTAAACACTTCAAGACTAGAATGGGAAGGAAAGTTCCCTTATTTTTGGGAACCACAAATAGGTTGGAGTAGTACTCGAGACCTTGTTCCTGCACTGGAACTGGAACTATCACTCCCAGGGAGGAAATATGTTGTATACATTTCAAGAACGCCTCTCTCTTTATCTGGTCTGCAGATAATCTTGAGAGAAGGAATCTGCCTCTGGGAGGAAAGGTCTTGAACTCCAATTTGTAACCCTGGGATACTATGTCCACAATTCAGGGATCTGGAACATCTCGTATCCAGGCTTGAGAGAACTGAGAAAGTCTGCCCTCACCTGATCCGATCCCGGATCGGGGGCAAACCCTTCATGCTGGTTTGAAATCAGCTGCGGGTTTCTTTGATTGTTTCCTCTTGTTCCAAGACTGATTGAGTTTCCAAGAAGACTTGGATTGTTCCTGCTTGAAAGAAGAAGTAGAAAGCTTTCCTTAGAAGTTATGAAAGGAACGAAAATTACTCTGACGTCCTTTAGGCCTATTCTTCTTATCTTGAGGTAGAAAAGACCCTTTTCCACCCGTAATATCAGAGATAAATTCTGGCAAACTGGGTCCAAACGCATATAGTTGGATCTATATTGTATATTTAGATTATTTATGGCACATATATACTGTCCTAATATTGTTTTCACTTATTTACTTATTTGTTTGCATTTATCAATTCATGTATGATTGATTGCTTTGGTATATAATGACATCTTCATCACTGTATGCCCTGATTGAGCGATATGAATTTTAGCAGTTCTTCTTTGATTTGGGGGTGGGCTTTACCACCTGTTAAATTGTTTGTTGTTTCACAATTTTTTAACTTTGTCTGATGAAAGGGTGAGATCCCCGAAAACCTCACATGTTTCTTTAAAAATTAAATAGCTCTTTAAAAAATCCAGTGTGCATGCCTGTTTTGAAATTAATACTACTTTGCTTGCACCCTGGTCGATGCTGAAGGAGGTGAGAGTGCGCTTTCTACTATGATATATATATATATATATATATATATATATAAATGTGTATATATATATATATATATATATATATATATATATTTGCATGGGAAGTAGAATGCAAATGTAACAAGTACAGTTGCAAGCTTCCTGGTAATGGGTGCGCAAAATTACAGTGCAATCTATAATTCAATATTTAATACACACAATACTTGTATTGGTCTTGAGAGATAAAGTGAATAAAAATAGGATAATATCTATTCTCAATATAAATTATAAAATTTCACATATGAATAAATGCAATAAGTGCTTGTGAATGAGTAATTTACTATAATCTCCTGAAATATAGAAACTTGTACAGAGTCCAAAAGATCTATCAGGGATTAAAAATAAAGACTAGTGTTCATATCAAAACACATTTACATTCATATAAGTGTACTTTAGATGGGAAAAATAAATAGCTAGCTGCTGTGAATGAACCTTCCAGTAGGCGGGAAAACCCTTTCCAGGTGATCTCTCAAAATAAAATGAGTGTAAAGAAGAGTGCTGGAAGGAATTCAGCGCCAGTTAGTGTGCTCACCACAAATATATTTGGTCACAAAGGGAATTAACTAATCCAATAAAAACCTCACAATAATGAGAGTGAAGTTCCTAAAGGTTACACTACTAATAGCTGTAATGATTATTGTCCTTTTTGTCAAAAGTGAGAACCCAAAAAAATGGTGATAATAATTCTATATTGCGAGTGAGTAATGCTGATAACAGCAATAATAATCCAAAGTTGTGAGATGTGATGCTTGGTTTTTAACAGTTCAAGGGATTCAAAATAGTCGATATCCACTAAGGCTTATATATGCTACTTATAAGACACCCCCCCAATCATATGAGGTAAGTGTGAGACACGATCAGGTTGATTCTCAATGGATGTTGTAAGAATTGAGAGGTTCTGTTTTGGTATCAAGCTCTGCCCCTGTTGCCTTCAAAACAGTTATCCACCCCAACTTCAATACGACAATTGTCTCCAGGCAAGGGGAAAGGTTGGTGCACAAATATACTCCCCAGCAAGTGGCTGCCACTCCAATTGCCTGGTCAGTAGTCTTCTTATGCTGACACCAGGTGAAGTGCAGGTAGAAAGTCCTGCAGCCAGAGGAAGGGACCCAGAGGAAAGGAGGTTCCCAGGAAAACTTTCAGCAAGTAGGCAGAAGAGGGCACAAGCACAGTGGAGTAGTCAGCAGTCCAAATCAGGCGGGCACAGAGTGAGGCAGAATCTTCAGGCAGAAGGAGAGTCAGAGACAGGCCAATAATCAGTATACCGAATGGTCAGCAGAGGTAACAAAAGGAATAGCCAAAAGAGTAGTGAGGATGGTCCAAGAGATCAGGGCAGGAGACAAGTAGAGAGTAGTCAAATAGCCAGACAAATATCAGCATCAAACAGTAGAATACCAGAAGTGCACCCAGGATACAGAGAACCATTATTATTATATATATATTATATACAGTGCCCTCTACTAATATTGGCACCCTTGGTAAATATGAGCAAAGAAGGCTGTGAAAAAATTGTCTTTATTGTTTAACCTTTTCGATCTTGTTTAATACTTTGTTAAATATATGTGTGGCACAATTATTAGCACCCTTATGAATTCATAAGAGAAAAAAATATTTGAATTATATTTTTATTGATATTTTACATTTTTTAGTACACCTCAGTGACTAAGATCAGGAAATTGTTCAACCAGCACTTCCTGTTTAACAGGGGTATAAAGCATGTAAAAGCATATTTATGCAATATTAATATTTAATATTGTTTATACTGTGTATACTATTTACTGTAAATATTTGACATTCCAATGTTCAGCACATAGAAGAATATGTTCTATGTATTTATAAATAGATATTTCTATATACAAATCCAGATTATAGAATTTATGTTTACTTGATAAATTTCTTTCTCCTGCGGTGTATCCGGTCCACGGCTTCATCCTTACTTGTGGGATATTCTCAATCCCTACAGGAAGTGGCAAAGAGAGCACAGCACACAGCAGAGCTGTCCATATAGCTCCCCTCAGGCTCCGCCCCCCAGTCATTCGACCGACGGTTAGGAGAAAAAGGATAACCATAGGGTGCAGTGGTGACTGTAGTTTACAAAAAATAAATTTAAACCTGACCAAAATTCCAGGGCGGGCCGTGGACCGGATACACCGTAGGAGAAAGAAATTTATCAGGTAAACATAAATTCTGTTTTCTCCTACATTGGTGTATCCGGTCCACGGCTTCATCCTTACTTGTGGGAACCAATACCAAAGCTTTAGGACACGGATCAAGGGAGGGAACAAGTCAGGTAACCTAAACGGAAGGCACCACTGCTTGCAAAACCTTTCTCCCAAAAATAGCCTCCGAAGAAGCAAAAGTATTGAATTTGTAAAATTTGGCAAACGTATGCAGTGAAGACCAAGTCGCTGCCTTACAAATCTGTTCAACAGAAGCCTCATTCTTGAAAGCCCATGTGGAAGCCACAGCTCTAGTAGAGTGAGCTGTAATTCGTTCAGGAGGCTGCCTTCCAGCAGTCTCATAAGCCAACCGGATGATGCTTTTCAGCCACATCAAGATTGTGTAACAGACGTTCCTTGTTAGAAACTGGATTAGGACACAGAGAAGGAACAACTATTTCCTGGTTGATAATCTTACTGGAAACCACTTTTGGAAGAAAACCAGGTTTGGTACGTAAAACGACCTTATCTGTATGAAACACCAGATAGGGTGAATTACACTGCAAAGCAGACAATTCAGAAACTCTTCTAGCAGAAGAAATAGCTACTAAAAACAAAACTTTCCAAGATAGTAACTTAATATCTATGGAATGTAGAGGTTCAAACGGAACCCCTTGAAGAACTGAAAGAACTAAATTTAGACTCCATGGAGGAGACACAGGTCTGTAGACAGGCTTGATTCTGACTAAAGCCTGTACAAACGCCTGAATATCTGACGCTTGTGTAACAAAACAGACAGAGCAGATATCTGTCCCTTTAAAGAACTAGCTGAGAGACCTTTTTCCAATCCTTCTTGGAAAAAAGATAGTATCCTTGGAATCCTAATCTTACTCCATGAGTAACCCTTGGATTCGCACCAGCAAAGATATTTCCGCCATATCTTATGGTAAATTTTCCTGGTGACAGGCTTTCTAGCCTGGATCAGAGTATCTATAACTGATTCCGAAAACCCACGCTTAGCTAGAATCAAGCGTTCAATCTCCAAGCAGTCAGTTGCAGAGAAACTAGGTTTGGATGTTCGAATGGACCTTGAATTAGAAGGTCCTGCCTCAAAGGCAGCTTCCATGGTGGAACCGATGACATGTTCACCAGGTCTGCATACCAAGTCCTGCGTGGCCACGCAGGAGCTTTCAGAATTACCGAAGCCTTCTCCTGTTTTGTTTTTTTTTTCAAAAGTCTTTTATTGAGGATTAAACATTACAGCAGATGTCACAACGCAGGTGACCAATAGGTGAACATATACATAAACATTATGCCGCTGGAATGACACAGCAAGCGTAGCAATTAATGACATTACTGCGCATATAGGTCAAGTATGTCAAGTATGTAATAAGATATCTGCCATATAAACCTCATTTTCGATTAATGTGAACTCAGAAATATATCCATGATGAAAACATCGTTTACAAACAGAATGAACAAACTTAGGTTATAAGGACCGGGTAGTACCTCAGTCCTGCACAGTAACTCAACTTCCTAGGAATTTTGTGAAGTCAGCTTAGAAGTGCCTCTCCGTGTACTACAACTGGGGATTATAGTGCGCATTTCCAGGCGGGGGGGTCCAGGTGGAGCCTGAGGGAGGAGGGAAAGGGAGGGGGGGGGTGAGGGAGGGGTAAGGGTATGGTGGTAGGGGTGACTGGGACCTTGGATCCAACCAATCATTTATCTTTGAGCTCCTTGATGGTTAAACCAGGGCTCCCAAATCTGCCAGTAAAGCTCTTCCTTGTCCATATGGGAGTAGAAACTTTGTTCCATTGTGGCGTACACCTGCATTACAGATGTAACAGCCATTATGTCTGGGGGATGGGTTTGTTTCCAGGCCCTTGCTATCACCAGTTTCGTGGCCGCTAGGACGAAGATGACCAATTTAGAGACGTGGGTTGGGACGCTCTTCGGGAAAATGTGTAAAAGAGCGATTGCAGGAGTGAGTGGGACAGATAGCCCCAGGTTAGCACAGAGGGTTTCTACCTGAGTCCAGAGAGGTGCCAGCTTTGGGCAGTCCCACCAAGTATGCATGTCTGAGCCCCTTTGCATGCATTCCCTCCAACACAGAGGAGGCGCTGTGGGGAACATCTGTGACAGCCTTGTGGGAGTATAGTACCATTTTAGGAATAATTTCATGTAAGCCTCTAATGTATTTGCACAGTGTACTGTCTTTTTAGTCAACGTCATGGCTGTGGATAGATCTTTATCTGAAATTGGTCTGGATAAATCTCCCTCCCAAGCCCTTATCTGCCATGGTCTGTCTTTGTTAGTGGACGACTGTAGAAGATCATAGTGAAACGATATGAGCCTAGGAGTCTTAATAGGGAGTTGCCATAACTTTTCCCAGTTAGTCAGGGGTCTGTTTAGGGCTTTGGGGAATCCCCAAGATGTCATAAAGGCGTAGAGCCTCGAATATTCAAAGGAGGCCCACAGGGGGGGCTCTGGTATAATGGTACTGATATTATGAGGTGAGACTAAGGTGTCCGAGAGGTATACACAGGAGACCACTTTCAGGTTTAAGTCCCTCCACTGCTGTATGTGTGTATCGGGGAGAGCCGCCAGTAAGGCTGGTATAGAATGAATGGGAGACGGGTGTGGGGCGATGTCGCGAAGGTTTCTGAGGCTATACCAGACTTTCAGATTGTCTCTGACAATGATATTTTGTATTCCTAAGCTGTCAACACAATGCTTAGGGATCCAGGGTAAGTCTGCCAATCTTAGGCCTAGGGGAAGGTTCGATGTTTCTATGTTTTTCCAGCCCTGCTGTTCCCCCTTATCCGCCCATGCCGTGATATGAGAAAGCCTGGCTGCCTCGTAATATCCACGTATGTTAGGCATTGCAACTCCTCCAAATTCATATCTCTTTTGGAGAATCCTTGCCGCTATCCGGGGCCTGGACTTATTCCAGATATAGTGTTGCCCAAGAGATTGGAGCTTGTCTATTAGAGCAGTAGGTACATTAAGAGGGATACAGCGGAAATAGTACAGAATTTTTGGTAAGATCGTCATTTTGAAGGAGGCGATGCGGCCCAGCCACGAAATTTCTTTAAGGCTCCACGAAGATGTAAGCTCAGTGACCTCTTTAATGAGGTTTGTGTAGTTAATAGAAATAACCAATTTCGGGTCCGGACCTAGCTGTACCCCTAAGTGCTGAATGGAGGTTCATGACCATTGGAAGGAGTACAATGTTTGTAATATTTCCAATTCAAACGCTGGCATGCTTACCGGTAACGCCTCTGTTTTGGTGACGTTAACTTTGCAGTAGCTGTGGGCTGCGAACTCAGAGATAATATCAAAGAGTACTGGCAGTGAGCCTATTGGGTTTGTTAAGAAGAGCGTGACATCGTCCGCGTATAGTGCGATCTTCGCAGTAGTGCCTCCAAGCTGGACCCGTCTTACTGCAGGCGATTGTCTAATAGCCTGAGCTAAAGGTTCAATGGCCATGGAAAAAATTAGAGGTGACAGGGGGCATCCTTGTCTGGTGCCGTTGGTGATACATATTTCCGGGGAGGCAAACCCCATACCCTTAACTACTGCTGAGGGACAAGAATACAGGGCACGAATAGCTTTAATCACGATCTCTGGCATGCCAAATTGAGCAAGCGTATGCCATAGGTATTCCCATCTGACCCTGTCAAACGCTTTTTCTGCGTCTAGCGACAGGGCCAGCATGGGTGTCCTCAGTCGGGAGGCTTCTGTAAGTATGTTCAGCGTTTTCCGAGAATTGTCCGGGCCTTCTCTGCCAAACGTGAAACCAACTTGGTCTGTATGAATCACCTTTGGGAGCAGGCTATTAAGGCGGTTAGCCCATAGCTTTGCATATAGCTTTACATCACCATTAATCAAAGATATGGGTCTGTAGCTCGTACATTGTGAGGGGTCTTTGTTTGGTTTCGGTATGGGCAAAATTACCGCTTGCAAAAATTCTTTATGGAATGAGCCTGCCTCTCGGGCTTCCGAAAAGACCTTGAGGAGGATCCCCTGGATTTCCGGTTTAAACAGTTTATAGAAGGCTGTTGGGTACCCATCAGGGCCTGGAGCCTTGTTATTTTGGGAGTGTTTAATGGCTAAACTAAGCTCATTTAGGGAAAATGGGGCTTTGAGTGCCTCTCTATCCTCATCTGTGAGGGATGGCAGGCCCAGCGTCCGTAAGAAATGTACCATTTCACACGAGGAGGACTCTGTAGTAGTCATCGAGGGTTGAAGGTGATACAGGTTAGAATAATATTCCGCAAACGTCTCCCCAATTTCCTTAGGTGAGTAGACCGAACTGTCACCTCTCTGGAGAGATAAGATCCTACCCGCCGCTGTCCTGCACCTTAATTTATGAGCAAGGAGGGTTGAGGCCTTATTACCTTGGCAATACATCAGCTTCTTGAATCTAGCATAAGATTCTTTAACTCTTTGCAGGTCTCTATCTGCCAATTGCGTTCGCAATTCCTTAATTTTATCAGCTAGGCTTGTAGTTGAGGAGTTTTTATTCTCCTGCTCTACAGCGCGAAGTTCAGCCATGAGGAGGCCGACGGGCAGACCTGCTTGACGTCGTAGCATCGCCTGCCGTCGAATGCAGATCCCTCTGATGTAAGCTTTCAGAGCAGCCCAAATAGTTTGGGAGGACATATCCGGGGTTTCGTTTATTCTTAGAAACTCAACTACAGAGGCTTGGAGGGACACTCTAAACGTTTTATCTTGAAGCATTTGTCTTGGGAGTTTCCAGCTAGGTCTAGTCTCTGTGGCTAAGTCAGTAGAGAGTGTAAACGTCAGAATATCATGATCTGACCATGAGCAGACCCTAATGTGTGACGTTAGGACTCTATTAAGTGTCCATGAGTCAGTGAAGAAATGGTCGAGCCTCGAGTACGAATTATGGGGTCTAGAAAAGTATGTATAGTCTCTATCATTGTGATGTAGTGCCCTCCAGATATCATATAGATTATGTTGGATAATGTGTTGTCGAAATTTGTTAGCAGTAGTCACAGAGTACGTGTCTATTGTTTTCCCTCTCTGAACTTTCTTATCTAGTAGGGGGTCCCATATCATATTAAAGTCCCCCCCTAGTATAGTAGTCCCAGCTTTGTGTTTCTCAATTTTAGACAGGGCATCTTTCAGGAACTTAGTTTGCATTTGATTCGGGGCGTAGATGTTACCTAGAGTGAACAGTACACCGTTCAATTTACAATTGAGCAGTAGAAATCGTCCCTGGCTATCTCTCTCTGCGTGAATGTGGTCAAAATGTATAGATTTATGTATAGCTATCGCCACTCCTCTAGATTTCTCAGTGTGAGAAGCTAGAACCACCACAGGATATTCTGGGGTCCTGTATGGAGTCTGGTTTGACATTAACCAGTGTGTCTCTTGTAAAAACATGACTTGTACTTTCAGAGACTTCATGGTATTGGTAAGCATGCTTCTCTTATCTTGTGAGTTTAATCCTTTGGCATTTAATGTTGCAAAGGATATGTGATTAGGGGATGACGCCATCTTGAACTTGGGGGAGGGAGGGAGTGGTAGGTAGGGAGAGGGAAGGTAGAGGGGAGGGTTTAGATGATAGACTTACCCCGCCTGGATCTGCGCACCTGAATGTGGCCCTCGCCGGGCTCAAAACTAGTTTATCGTTTCCTTAATCACGAGGATTATTTCCCATAGGGAGCTTAGTTTCACCTAGAGAGTGATAAAAAAAGAGATGTAACGAGCAGTGGACAATGAGGGACACCTAGTTAATTCAATTAATATAGTAAGTGTCCAGGAATTTGGACCAGGTGAATCTAAATTGGTAGTATGAGGTTTTAACAATATTATTAAATATGGTGAACCACTGGATCACCAAAAGGAGAAGTGTGGCTGAATACCAAACTGACTTCTCCAGTCCCCGTAGAAGGGGATATCACAAATAAAATTTGCGTATATGGGGGGGGGAGGTAGTACAAGTATTAAACTTGTATGTAGAGATTGACTGTCATTGGGGGATTGTGAATATAAGGAATACACCAAAGGTTGTTCGTTAAACTAAATAAAACACATCACTGCAAGCATAGTAGCACGTTAAGTTAGTGATACCAATAACATTGTAAACACTATAATATCGTCATATAACTTAGGTCTGTAGCATATAGGTGCCTGAGAGTGACTAAATAACCTGTGGAACTGAGAAGAAACTACATGGGGAGAGCTCATGAGTCCCAGCATGACCAAATGGCCAAGAAATGAGTAGAGCAGGAACTGCTGGGTAAGCACCCGTTCGCTTATGGGAAGTCACAGGTCTCCCCATGTTCTTTGCACATTAGGCAGCTGATACCCGGAAATTACATTTAGAAATATTTACATATATACCCGTGGTGGGCCAGATCTATTCAGCTATCCTTTGATGAAACATATACCAGTGTCTACCTTTTAGATTATAACTAACGCATAAAATAACCTTCTATCAATATGTACATGTGTATCAGCTGCAGACCAGCAGGTATATCACCATGCAGAGTTAGTGACGTAAAACATGTTGTAGACACTATTAACTCGCCATATAGTTTCGGTCAGTAACATTTAGGTGTCTGAGAGAGATTAAGTCACCTGTGGAGCTGGAGAGAGAGGAGATGAGGAGACCTCTGAAGCCCCGCCGGAGCAAAATAGGGTAAGATAGTAAAGCAGGTGTTGTTGGGCAAGCGTCCTTTATCCTGCGGGAGGTCACGGGTCCCCACATGTCCCTCAAGTATTAGGCAGCCTATACCTGGGAGCAACATTTAACAATGTATATATGGTTACCAGCTGAAGGTCAGGACCAATTATTTACCATTCAGTGAGCTATATAACAATCCTTTTTCCCTTCAAGCTATCCCTATCCAATGATAAATATAGCTAACAATATATTCATATGCACTAGCTTAACACCAGAGCTCTTTATTATATCACTTGGTGGGCTTTTGTAACCTAGGGGTGAAATCTGGGGCACCTGCCCGGATGTCAGTGACAGTAGGGATGTCCTTTGTGTTAGATCTTAATGAAGGTTGAACCATGTCCATAGTAGCCGGCCTATCTCTAGGGGGCAAAGAACCAATGTCCTTTCGGGGTTTGGTGGATGCTAAGCCCCAGTCGTGTAGCAGGTCAAAGCCTTCTTTAGGGGTGAAAATTGTGTGTGTCTCACCATCTTTACTAATTATAAGCCTTGTCGGGTATCCCCATCTGTATCTAATATTTTCTGTTCTCAGGATTTGGGTGATGGTCCTGAAGAATCTTCTCTTTTGTAAAGTGTAGCTGGAAATGTCCGGGAACACCGCTATTTGTTGGAACTTCTCAGGGAGTTGCGGTTTATTGGCCAGTTCTCTCATTATCTTCTCCTTGTGGGTAAAAAAATGGATCCTAGCTAGAACATCTCTAGGTTTTTCTTGAGAGACAGTTCTAGGTCGTGCTACTCTGTGGACTCTGTCCAGTAGGAGGCCAGGCGTCTCTGAAGTGGTGAAGAAGATATTACAAAACTCCAAAACATATGACTCCAGTTCTTGGGGGCCAACCTCTTCAGGGATTCCGCGGAATCTCAGATTATTCCGGCGGGAGCGGTCTTCCATGTCAGCTAGTTTCAATTCTAGGTCCGATATTTGAATTGCAAGATTTTGGGAATAGGCTTGTAAGTGAGCATGGTCCACAGCAAGATCTTCTTGTTTACGCTCCAAAGTTTCTCTCTACGGAGCTCAGCTGTGGATCCCTTAATTTCCTTTGTCAGTGTCTCTTGAAGGAGATTCATTCGTCTGGTTAGGACATCTACAATGTTTGCAGATAAAGTATCTGACATAGGAGATTGAGAGTCTATACTGCCTTCAGATTCACTGCCTTCCAAAGCGGGAGTGGAGTCTCTGTACATTTGAGTTTTCCCAGCGTGATGGTTTTTAAAGTGATCTGCGACAGTTTTTCCAGAGGTGTGAGACGGTTTAGTTTTCCTTTTGGAATTTTGGGACATGGTTTCAGGATTGTTTCTTCTGCTAAAGCCAGCTCTTGAGACACTAGGTCTGCAGTATATGATATAATAAGTAGAACAATGGTGAAAAGGATGATGCTTAAGTCCCCCTGATGTCAATCTTAGTTTAGGTAGCCATAGTTAGTAGTTCTCTGCAAGCCATAATAAGGTTCTGCTGGATAACCCTCGGCATATTCAGAACAAAGTCAGTCCTTTTCAAAGGTGGGTAGAATGAAAAGCTCTGTAGACACCCCCTCCAGGGAGATTGCCCTCACCTGGCCAGGACGGGAAAAGGAATTGAGGATATGACCTGCTGTCCCTTCGTACAGCAGGAAATGGATGGAGAGAGTGTCAGAGAGTATCAAAGGAGTTGGGCTCTATGCTATAGTATCTGCTGAATAGCTGCTTGTCCAGGGGATTTCACCTCTATGATACTTTAGTGATACCAAGATACTTTGAACTGAATCTAGTGCACCAGTCTTGAGCAGTGTGGCCTTTTGTAGTATCTGCTGGATGGCAGCTTATCTAGGAGTATGTGCCTTAATGAAATCTCTAGAAAAATGGGTAGCTTAGTTGTGCTTGTAGTTTAAGCATATACAGACCCTTATACAAAAATACCTGTAGAGGAAAGGCCAAGATTAGTTTACACAGAGAACCTAACAGTATTCGTCTACACAACAAATGCCAAGTTGAAAGGAGCCTATGGCACAATGCTGGAGGGAGAGAGATGAGTATTAGTAAGTCAAGCTTATGTAAGAATATTACTGCACTTTAAGCCTAGTACATAAGATCAGTTAAATGCAGCCTTATAGGTGCCCAACCTGGAGACTATCGCTATTGAAACAGTTGCATTAGGTAGGACCTGTTGGTAGAGATAAAAGTTAGGCAGGTATGATAAATAAATTACACTCCACTTTAGGCTGAGAGCCCAAAGACATACAGGCTGACACAGCAGCTATACCTTCACACAGTAGTATTATAGATTATTGTGACAGTGCAAGTTGCTCAGTCTTACTGAAGCTATGCTGCAGGTATGTATCCACTTAAAGAGGGCAGCACCTCAGGGTGCAATGAGACAAGTCACAGTAGCAGATTATCCCTGAGAGTTATCAGTAGGGCAAAATGAATATATAGATCACCCCACTTGTAGGTGGTAAATTGGGGAGTTCCTCACCACCCCCACAGTCAAGTATTGCTTGCAGGACCCCAGGCTATATCAGGGTAGGTCTAAGGTGACCACAGGGTTTCTGTCGGAATTGAGGGCTACCCAACAGAACTACTGTCCCTTTAAAACCTGTGTAGCTCTCTTGAACTTATAAGTGAATGTCTTATTTTAGTTGCCTACCGCATCTCCTTAAACAGTACCTTTGCACCCCTGCTTGTAAAGGCAAAGTGCCCTGGAGCGTTTAGGACTTTTTATTTGAGGTGCCTATTTAGTAGAGGCGAGCCAGGAACTTTTACAGGGCAGTAGGGGGCAAGCAGAGTATTTCAATCCCCTCCGTAACTAACCTTATATGTAAGTCTCTGTATGACGCAGCTGACTGAGAACGCTGCAGGGATAGTGGAGGCCTTTCGCGCCTAAGAAAAAAAAAAATGACAATCCAGAGTGGCAGTTCCCTTATCTAGCCCATCCGGTATCTCACCAGATCAGCACAGGAGCCGGAGTCCGGAGATGAGCCAAGTACTTCGGGCGTGGGCAGCGCAGTTCTTGGGCCTTGGAGGCGGCAGATCTTGCGGGCAGTGAGGTAGACTTGGGTCCGATCCGTTCAGTACTTCAGAAGGAGACAGGTATGATATATGGCACTCCGGAGCGGAGCCCCGACCCTCCGGAGTGCTGTGCGTTCGCTGCAAGTGTCCTTGAAAGTAGCAGGCAGATGTGATGCGGCCGGTTGTGTCACTGAGGGCTGCTGCAGGATCTCCTCGGATTATGATGTGTCTCAGCGGTGGTAGAGTGTACACAGCTCCGGTAGCGGCGCTCCCCTCCGGGTCTAAGGAAGCAGGTAAGAGAACCTCTAAGAAGCACTCCCGCAGTGATGGGGCTCTGCGGCCTTGATGTAGCTGGGCATAGGTGAGCCGTATGATGGAGCGGCAATATGGCGGCTTTTTGCGCCTAATTTCACTTCGCTCAGGCCGGGCGCTTCACCTAATCTCAGGCAGTATCTGTAACTGGGTAATCGCTGTCCCCTTATGTGCCGCTTGAACAGCCACTGTCTGCTGTGTCTCCGGAGCGGAGCCCCGAACCTCCGGAGACCGTCTCTGCAAAGTATTAGGCAAGCGGAGTATATTGTGCCACACAAGCTGATGTAACTTCTTTAGGTAGAGTCAGCAGGGAAATGCCCAACCTTGTATACTTTAGATCAGCCCAGCTTCTGTTCCACAAAAGTGTCTGTGAGCACTGGAATATGAGCAAATTAATCACTTTTAAACTTTATAAAAGGCTAAACAAGCTGGAGCTCTGTTAAGTTGCGTCCGTTCTCCTCACAGGCAAGCTCCGCTCCCCGCCTTCTCCTGTTTTATCCTGGCTACTAGCCGGGGGAGAAGTGGAAACAGTGGAAAGACATAAGCTAGATTGAACGACCAAGGCGCTACTAAGGCATCTACCAATGTCGCCTTGGGATCCCTGGACCTGGACCATGTAACTTTGGAGTTCTGACGTGACGCCATCAGATCCAGATCTGGAATGCCCCATAGCTGGGTCAGCTGAGCAAAAACCTCCGGGTGGAGTTCCCACTCCCCCGGATGGAAAGTCTGACGACTCAGATAATCCGCTTCCCAGTTGTCCACTCCTGGGATGTGAATTGCTGATAGATGGCAGGAGTGATCCTCTGCCCATTTGATGATCTTGGATACCTCCCTCATCGCCAGGGAACTCTTTGTTCCCCCCTGATGATTGATGTACGCTACAGTCGTCATGTTGTCCGACTGAAATCTGATGAATTTGGCCTCCGCTAGTTGAGGCCATGCCTGGAGCGCATTGAATATCGCTCTCAATTCCAAAATGTTTATCGGGAGAAGAGATTCTTCCCGAGACCATAGACCCTGAGCCTTCAGGGACTTCCAGACCGCGCCCCAGCCTAAGAGGCTGGCGTCGGTCGTGACAATGATCCACTCCGGTCTTCGGAAACTCATTCCCTGAGACAGGTGATCCTGAGACAACCACCAGAGGAGTGAGTCTCTGGTTTGCTGATGCATCTGAATCTGGGGAGACAAATCTGCATAATCCCCATTCCATTGTTTGAGCATGCACAGTTGCAATGGTCTTAAATGAATGGTCTTAAATGAATTAGAGCAAAAGGAACCATTGCCGCAACCATTAGTCCTATTACCTCCATGCACTGAGCTATGGAGGGTTGAGGAATGGATTGAAGAACTCGACAAGTGTTCAAAAGTTTTAATTTCCTGACCTCTGTCAGAAAGATTTTCATTTCTACCGAGTCTATTATTGTTCCCAGGAAGGGAACCCTTGTGAATGGGGACAGATAACTTTTTTCTATGTTCACCTTCCACCCGTTAGACCTTAGAAAGGCTAGAACAATGTCTGTATGAGCCCTTGCTTTGTGAAAGGACGACACCTGTATTCAAATGTCGTCTAGGTAAGGTGCTACTGCAATGCCCCTTGGCCTTAGGGGCATTGCTAGAAGGGACCCTAGCACCTTTGTGAAAATTCTGGGAGCAGTGGCCAATCCGAAGTGAAGAGCCACGAACTGGTAATGCTTGTCCAGAAAGGCGAACCTCAGAAACTGATGGTGATCTTTGTGGATAGGAATATGCAGGTACGCATCCTTTAAGTCCACGGTAGTCATATATTGACCCTCCTGGATCATTAGTAAAATTGTCCGAATGGTTTCCATTTTGAATGATGGAACTCTGAGGAATTTGTTTAGGATCTTTAAATCCAGAATTGGCCTGAAAGTTCCTTCCTTTTTGGGAACTACAAACAGGTTTGAGTAAAATCCCAGTCCTTGTTCTGCTGTTGGATCAACTAAAACACCACATACTCTTTACCACCCCCGTGGAGATGCTACTAGTTAGAGCGGCAAAGAGAATGACTGGGGGGGCGGAGCCTGAGGGGAGCTATATGGACAGCTCTGCTGTGTGCTCTCTTTGCCACTTCCTGTAGGGATTGAGAATATCCCACAAGTAAGGATGAAGCCGTGGACCGGATACACCAATGTAGGAGAAGAGTCACTTGAAAATTCAATTTACCATATACTATATTGAAAACACATTATTGACACATTATTTAATGTTTTATTTAATTTAATGTATTTTTAAAAATATATATAGCTACAATTGAGCCAAAATACCATCAGATAGATGTAAAAAAAAGTATTTATAAATAAATAGAACATATTCTGTTATGTGAAGAACATTGGAATGTGAAATATTAATAGTTTTATGTTGGGTTAGCGCAAATGAGAATATGAGATTGGGTTTGCGCAAGAGTTGGGTGCTTTTCAACTTTTTTTTCTCGATTGACTTCTATGGGGGGAATACATGAATGCGCACAAGATATTCTAAAAAAAAATTTTTGTGCTTGTCAGGATAGCGCGAGAGCAAAAACCATTTACTTTCAACTTGTAACATGAGCGCAACCTGACAAGCGCAAACAGCTTGCTTCTAGGGTAAACAACACTCAAGCTGAAGTGTTAATTTGCGCTCCACTAGTAATCTGGCCCTAAATTTCAACAAATGTCTAAATAAGATTATAAATATTAAGGGTATCATATGACCAATTAAAATGATTTTACCTTAATCATTTAATAAGAAAACATTACATTAATTCTTATCCTGGGATAACTTAGAAAATCTCATGGCTGTAAAAATATCAGTATTGTTTATTAATAAAACTAGTACGACAATAAGATGCTACTAGTCCATTTAATGTTAAATATGGAACTTTCTGGTGATCATTTCTTGGAGTGTTATTACTTACACATGCTGCAGGGAGGAATAAGAATTCATATTCCTCCCTGCACACCCTGCAGCATGTGTAAATCGTAGCTTTCCTGGAAAAAAATGTTATTAGTAGACGGTTGGAAATTTGTATCCCTGCTTTTGCATATCTAGTTATCTAATAACCATATCTTATACAATAGGTTTCACTGCTTCTTTGTGTGACAGAACCTCTATTTCCATAAGTTTTCTAGCATACAAAATGTACAAACCTGTATATTATACACTACAAATGGTAGCAGGTCCACCAGGATAAATGGTATTGGTGTTTTCCTTTCAGTATTGTATAGCTTATTATTTACATAGATGGAATATCTTTTGACAAAACCATTTGGGTTTGAAGGCGGTGTCCAGATGACTTGTACAGCTGTACTGTTGATGGTGACAACCTCTGGGGGGAACATGCCTTCAGGCGCTAGAAATAATGGGAAAAAACAGAGTCATTTCCAGCTGTCTGCATTAAAGACCCTTTATAACCAAATGCAGATTAGTATTTAGGTTTAGCAAAAGGTCTCCTAATCATCTTCTTTCCTCTGATAAAGCTATCACAGTCTGCAGTCTACGTTAAATTGGCCTATTATACTCTCAGTTAGAAATCATGAGAGTTACTAGTGAAATGTTTTGTATTACCAATATGGTGTTAATCTAATGCAATGAGTGGCCAGTGGGATAAGATATGAATTACTTACTCTTTTATATTAGGAGCAAATTAACCATTACATTCAGTATTGATATTACTACATTGTGTTTCGATCAAAATTAGATTTTGAAGCTACATTCACAGATAAAATAGCTTCTGTAAAATGCTAGAGGCTGTCTCCAAGATGACCTAAAGAAAATTTTATACCTCATCCACTAAATTACAGCAGGAACTACGTTCACATTATCATTAGGTAAATGATCCTTAGTGTTGATTATCTTAGATTCTAATGCAATGTAATATTAAAAAATATGATGCTAAAGGACACAGTTTTTCAAAGTTATGTCAAAAATAACTATGCAAAAATTATACAATTTCTTTTTTATCATATGTGCTGATCATATATTTTGTTTTTCATAAACAAAAAAGGTGATAACCTTTGATATTACCAAGAAAATGAAATCCTTACTTAAAGAGCTTTTTTAATGATCTGGAACATTTGCTTGGTAGGTAATGATATTATAATGTTTATAATGAGTTTTTTTTTTATAAAATTAGTAGATTAGATAGAACATACCCCTAGCATTCAGATTTAAAGTCTGTTTTTTTTATCCTTCCCTTTCAACAGCACTGGATATACTGTAGCTCATAGAGGGAACATTTTTCTCAGCGGCTGAACTTGCATCAGAATTTTTAACAAGTCTGTAATGGCTCCTGGTCTGCCTGTCATGTTGATAGCAAATTGCCTCACAGAACAAATCTTTACAAATATGTTAATTCTTTCTGAATTTGACCATTTATTGACAGCTAAGTTTGGTCTAAAGCACACTTGCACTGAGCGCTCTTATACATAGGAGAATAAATTCAAGCAGGGCTAATATCCACTATTACAGCTTTATGCTTTTGTCTCTGCGGGCTATTTATTGATCTGCCATCTGATGTCAATGAGCACTTAAGCATTTTAGCATTTTAGACCAGTTTAGACCTCTTTTCGTTTAATAAAATGACATTTTAAAGCAGAAGGCTGACTGATTTCAACCTTGCAAAATCAATCCATTTAGTTCTGTTTGGAAAAAGTGATGTAGTTGTCAGTACTAACCTCCATCCAGTGTAGTCACATGGACCAAGTCACTATTTATACTATGAGCCCCATTGAAAACTTGAAGATATAGTTGATATTTTGTATTTGGATACAAGTCACCAATTATGAAATGGTTCACATCTGCTTGAAATGTCAGAGACTTGTTAGACTTGGATGATTTCAAGACCAGAGTATAAAGTTCAACGTCCCCCTGCAAATCTTGCAAAGCTTGAAAAAAAGAATATTGTAATTATTAGTTTTAAAGTATAGTGGTTTTTATTGTTGAACTTAAAATGAGTAATAGGTAACAAATGCCAATGTGTGAATGTGTATGTTTATATGTATATATATATTATCTAATATTACTTTTTTCTCTAATTATTTATAGTAACCTCAGAATTTGAACATACATTTGTCTTTTATGATACTAAGCATTACAATTTTTGCAATCTTTTAAACTAAAAAATATCTGCATGTTACATTTACTGGGCTAGATTACAAGTTGGACTCTATTTATCAACTTGCAGGTGGATGGGGTTCGCTGTCATCAACCTGGTCCGCTCAGCCTCATGGCAAGCTTGTGCAATGACCCGCCCTGCTTATGTGCAGCCAATCGCGTGCAAACTGAGGCTGTCAATTATCCCCATTGGATCTGATCAGGATGATTGAAATCAACCACCTTTCAGTGGCCTTAAGCGGCTTGATAAATGGAGCCCAGGGTGCTTTATCTTGCACTAAGAATAATGCTTCAAGTAGAAGGTTAAAAATAAACTGTTGGGTTTCATGTCCCTTGAACACACACTCAGTGATTTAGCCCACTCTTTTTATACAACTATAATTTTTCATTTTTTTAAATGCATATAATTTTACAGAAAAAATAATTAGAGGCACTAAAATAAATTTCAAAAATGGAGGTCCAAATAATATGTTATTTTTATAAAATAAATGTGGACTATAAAAAGAAAAAATGTACAGTATAAAAAAAATTATCATTGCACACATATGCAACTTCTTAAAAAAAAATAAAACTTGTCAAATTCAATGGCAAAATTTGAGGTAGACCTCCAATTAATATTTATTCAAATACACGTACCTATGTTGAAATATATGATTGCTTTATATGATTGCTACACAGCAACCACTATTACAGTTGTTACACCATTGGGTTGCACTACCACTGTAAACACTCAACCTCATCTCTTCTACCAAGGACACAAATAACGATTAATCCCACAATATAAAGATTACTCCACTACAGTAACCCCTGTTTATATGGAGAAAGGAAGGAAGGAAGCAAGGTGGCATTTGTATTGACAAAGAAACCACAGAGGACAGCATGTAGGGCACCAATCTTAAAAGATGCACATAGCCACTTCGTTCATCCTCCAACCCTATTAAATTGGCTGCAAAGAATACAAACTCAGCCATGCTGTTATCCCTGCAGGCACTGTAAGACTTTGACACATTGTCAGGACCAGATTGTTCTTTGTGAGAATTAGCTGAGTATTTCAAATAAAAAGTAAAGTCACCTGTAGGTCAGAAGGTTTTGTCTATCTGGTGTGATATAGTTCATAGGAAAAAGACTAGGGCCCTGAGGGATCGAATATTAGTACACCTTAGGGGCATTGAACATGAGGAGAAGACATTAAGTATCGCCAGATATTTCAAACTCATTCACAAACAGATTACTTCGAGGTAATAGGTATTGACAGAGCCCATTTTAGAGTCATTGGAGGGAATCTGGGTAGAATTCTGCTTAAAAAAGACAGCAGATGGATTTTTAATTTGGGCATCCCGACTCACAAGGGATTGAATGAAGAGTTAATTTCAAGTCAATTCCTATGATCTGGTTATTTATCTACCAGTGGAGAGGGACGTGAATATGTTTCAGACATAATTAAGTGGAAGAAAATGGAACAGTAATATTAATAATTTCATTTATAAAAGGTGTACCATATGAGTGGTAAACACTTACGGCTAGATTTAGAGTTTTGTCGGTAACGACCCGCGTAGCTAACGCTGGCTTTTTTCTGGCCGCACCTTTAAAATAACTCTGGTATTGAGAGTCCACAGAATGGCTGCGTTAGGCTCCAAAAAAGGAGCGTACAGCATATTTAACGTCACTGCAACTCTCGATACCAGAGTTGCTTACGGAAGCGGCCAGCTTCAAAAATGTGTTCGTGCACGATTCCCCCATAGAAAACAATGGGGCAGTTTGAGCTTAAAAAAAACACCTGCAAAAAAGCCGCGTTCAGCTCCTAACGCAGCCCCATTGTTTGCTATGGGGAAACACTTCCTACGTCTGCACCTAACACTCTAACATGTACCCCGAGTCTAAACACCCCTAACCTTACACTTATTAACCCCTATTCTGCCGCCCCCGCTATCGCTGACACCTGCATATTATTATTAACCCCTAATCTGCCGCTTCGTAAACCGCCACTACTTACATTATCCCTATGTACCCCTAATCTGCTGTCCCTAACACCGCCGACCCCTATATTATATTTATTAACCCCTAATCTGCCCCCCTCAACGTCGCCTCCACCTGCCTACACTTATTAACCCCTAATCTGCCGACCGGACCGCATCGCTATTATAATAAAGTTATTAACCCCTAATCCGCCTCACTAACCCTATAATAAATAGTATTAACCCCTAATCTGCCCTCCCTAACATCGCCGACACCTACCTTCAAACATTAACCCCTAATCTGCCGACTGGAGCTCACCGCTATTCTAATAAATGTATTAACCCCTAAAGCTAAGTCTAACCCTAACACTAACACCCCCTAACTTAAATATAATTTAAATCTAACGAAATTAATTAACTCTTATTAAATAAATTATTCCTATTTAAAGCTAAATACTTACCTGTAAAATAAATCCTAATATAGCTACAATATAAATTATAATATAGCTATTTTAGGATTAATATTTATTTTACAGGTAACTTTGTATTTATTTTAACCAGGTACAATAGCTATTAAATAGTTAAGAACTATTTAATAGCTAAAATAGTTAAAACAATTACAAAATTACCAGTAAAATAAATCCTAACCTAAGTTACAATTAAACCTAACACTACACTATCAATAAATAAATTAAATAAAATACCTACAATTACCTACAAGTTACAAAAAATAAAAAAATATTTACAAACATCAGAAAAATATTACAACAATTTTAAACTAATTACACCTACTCTAAGCCCCCTTATAAAATAACAAAGACCCCCAAAATAAAAAAATGTCCTACCCTATTCTAAATTACAAAAGTTCAAAGCTCTTTTACCTTACCAGCCCTGAACAGGGCCCTTTGCGGGGCATGCCCCAAAGAATTCAGCTCTTTTGCCTGTAAAAAAAAAATACACTACCCCCCCCAACATTAAAACCCACCACCCACATACCCCTAATCTAACCCAAAACCCCCTTAAATAAACCTAACACTAAGCCCCTGAAGATCTTCATCCTATCCGGCTCCAAAGTCTTCATCCTATCCGGGAAGAAGAGTAGATCCGGACCGGCAACCATCATCTTCCAAGCGGCATCTTCTATCTTCATCCGATGAGGACCGGCTCCATCTTGAAGACCTCCACCGCGGACCCATCTTCTTCTGACGATGACTTCCTGACGAATGACGGTTCCTTTAAGGGACGTCATCCAAGATGGCGTCCCTCGAATTCCGATTGGCTGATAGGATTCTATCAGCCAATCGGAATTAAGGTAGGGAAATTCTGATTGACTGATGGAATCAGCCAATCAGAATCAAGTTCAATCTGATTGGCTGATTCAATCAGCCAATCAGATTGAGCTCGCATTCTATTGGCTGTTCCGATCAGCCAATAGAATGCAAGCTCAATCTGATTGGCTGATCGGATCAGCCAATCGGATTGAACTTGATTCTGATTGGCTGATTCCATCAGCCAATCAGAATTTTCCTACCTTAATTCCGATTGGCTGATAGAATCCTATCAGCCAATCGGAATTCAAGGGACGCCATCTTGGATGACGTCCCTTAAAGGAACCGTCATTCATCGGGAAGTCGTCGTCGGAAGAAGATGGGTCCGCGGTGGAGGTCTTCAAGATGGAGCCGGTCCTCATCGGATGAAGATAGAAGATGCCGCTTGGAAGATGATGGTTGCCGGTCCGGATCTACTCTTCTTCCCGGATAGGATGAAGACTTTGGAGCCTCTTCTGGACTTCTTCAGCCGTCGGATGATGGATGTCTAGCCCCCGCTTGGGCTTAGATGAAGATTTTGGAGCCAGGATGCATCAGTGATACCCGGTGAGGTGAAGACAAGGTAGGAAGATCTTCAGGGGCTTAGTGTTAGGTTTATTTAAGGGGGGGTTTGGGTTAGATTAGGGGTATGTGGGATGTGGGTTGTAATGTTGGGGGGGGGTAGTGTATGTTTTTTTTACAGGCAAAAGAGCTGAATTCTTTGGGGCATGCCCCGCAAAGGGCCCTGTTCAGGGCTGGTAAGGTAAAAGAGCTTTGAACTTTTGTAATTTAGAATAAGGTAGGGCATTTTTTTATTTTGGGGGTCTTTGTTATTTTATTAGGGGGCTTAGAGTATGTGTAATTAGTTTAAAATTGTTGTAATATTTTTCTGATGTTTGTAAATATATTTTTATTTTTTGTAACTTAGTTCTTTTTTATTTTTTGTACTTTAGTTAGTTTATTTCATTGTAGTTATTTGTAGGTATTGTATTTAATTAATTTATTGATAGTGTAGTGTTAGGTTTAATTGTAGGTAATTGTAGGTATTTTATTTAATTTATTTATTGATCGTGTAGTGTTAGGTTTAATTGTAACTTAGGATAGGATTTATTTTACAGGTAATTTTGAAATTATTTTAACTATTTTAGTTATTAAATAGTTATTAACTATTTAATAGCTATTGTACCTGGTTAAAATAAATACAAAGTTACCTGTAAAATAAATATAAATCCTAAAATAGCTATAATATAATTTTGATTTATATTGTAGCTATATTAGGGTTTATTTTACAGGTAAGTATTTAGTTTTAAATAGGAATAATTTATTTAATAAGAGTTAATTTATTTTGTTAGATTTAAATTATATTTAACTTAGGGGGGTGTTAGTGTTAGGGTTAGACTTAGCTTTAGGGGTTAATACATTTATTAGAATAGCGGCGAGATTCGGTCGGCAGATTAGGGGTTAATAATTGAAGTTAGGTGTCGGCGATGTTAGGGAGGGCAGATTAGGGGTTAATAAATATAATATAGGAGTCGGCGGTGTTAGGGGCAGCAGATTAGGGGTACATAGCTATAATGTAGGTGGCGGCTCTTTGCGGTTGGCAGATTAGGGGTTAATTATTGTAGGTAGGTGGCGGCGACGTTGTGGGGGGCAGGTTAGGGGTTAATAAATATAATATAGGGGTCGGCAATGTTAGGGCAGCAGATTAGGGGTACATAGCGATAATGTAGCTGGCGGCGGCGTGTGGATGGCAGATTAGGGGTTAATAAGTGTAGCTAGCTGGCGGCGACGTTGTGGGGGGCAGATTAGGGGTTAATAAATATAATATAGGGGTCTGCGGTGTTAGGGGCAGCAGATTAGGGGTACATAAGGATAACGTAGGTGGCGGTCGGCAGATTAGGGGTTAAAAAAATGTAATCGAGTGTCGGCAATGTGGGGGGGCCTTGGTTTAGGGGTACATAGGTAGTTTATGGGTGTTAGTGTACTTTAGGGCACAGTAGTTAAGAGCTTTATTAACCGGCGTTAGCCCAGAAAGCTCTTAACTACTGACTTTTTTCTGCGGCTGGAGTTTTGTCGTTAGAATTCTAACGCTCACTTCAGCCACGACTCTAAATACCGGAGTTAGAAAGATCCCATTGAAAAGATAGGATACGCAATTGACGTAAGGGGATCTGCGGTATGGAAAAGTTGCGGCTGAAAAGTGAGCGTTAGACCCTTTTTTGACTCACTCCAAATACCGGAGGTAGCCTAAAACCAGCGTTAGGAGCCTCTAACGCTGGTTTTCACGGCTACCGCCAAACTCCAAATCTAGGCCTTAAAGTTTAATAGGAATATTTAGCTCTGACCCTCTAAAAGTCTAAGTTCCTAATAATGTGAACACCGTTTAAATAACTAAAAAAATAAAAGTACAAATAATAAGTTAATCACTGTAAACTTGGGTGTGAAATGATACAGAATAATGTTGTTACAAATTATGTTTCCAATATGGTGTACAAGTGAATCTTTTTCAAATGTGTATCCAGGGAAAAAAATGCAACGCCTCATGCACCCAATATTTCTCCATGACAGGAGGACAAATATTCAAGGGCTTGATTTCCAGAGGAAGATTTTGAGGAACCCTTTTTAAGAATGGCTAGTTATTATCAAGCCCAGAAGAAGCCTTAACAGGTAAAACATACATAGGCAGTTTCACTAAGAACCTGACGATTCATTGGATGTTATTGTGGTAGTATTCTGTAATAATATTGTGACCCCTCTATTTATTATTGTTCATATTCACATTATTTAAGTAGATATATAATCAGTGAATAAATACTTTAGTTTAAAGGCAAGAATGCTAAAATGAAGTCTAAGGAAGGACAGAAGGAAGGACAGAAAGAAGGAAGTCTCTGTGTGTTTTCTAAGAAAGGAAAGAAAGAAGGAAAGAAAAAAAAAGAAAAAAGGAAGGAAGGAAAGAAAGAAAGAGAGAAAATAAAATATAATAATGTTAACTTTATTTTTTGGCTTACAAAATAAAGTAATAATTACTTACTGGGCTTGGTCCATTCAACCTCTATAGCAGTGTGATTAATAGCCAGTGCAGTAGCATTGCTTCCTCTTATGGGATATCCAGCCATTGTTGTTACCACCACATCAGCACTAATTGAATATCCTACCATGTTATGCACTATCAGTCTGTATTCATATGAAGTATACCTTTAAAAAGAAATATATATATATAGTTAAGGTGTTTTTAAAACTCATCGAAGCAAGGATCTGAAATATTAAAATTGTAACAGAAACTCTAATGTTGAAAGTGACTTGTGACGGACACAACTGGGCTAAATTTTAATTTTGGATTTCAATTTTGCCTTATCATACATGGGGCAAGATTACAAGTGGAAAGTAAACATGTAACATGCGCAGGATAGTATGCATATTACAAGTTGAAAGAAAAAATAAGCTTGCGATTGAAACCCGAAGGGCACTAACTGTAGGACTAATGATATATCGTGACCATGTTAAAGGGACAGTCAAATCAAAATTAAACTTTCATGATTTAGATAGGGCATACAATTTTAAACAACTTTCTCTTGGTATTCTTTGTTGAAAGTTCATATGCTAATTTGTAAGCTGTTTAAAGTTGCCTCTTACCTCATTGCTGTTGACAGTTTGTTGACAGTTAGACACTGCTAGTTCATGTGTGCCATATAGATTATCATTGTGCTTACTCCTGTGGAGGTATTTGTGAGTCAGCACTGATTGGCTAAAATCCATGTCTGTCAAAAGCACTGAGATAATGGGCAGTCTGCAGAGGCTTACAAACAATCATAGAGGTAAAAAGTATATTAATATAACAGCGTTGGTTATGCAAAACTGTGGAATGGGTAATAAAAGGGACTGTCCATTTAACTTCTTCTCCCCATAGACATCCCTTTAGCGAAGACTGTCCCTTTAACTTCTTCTCCCTGTTGAGTATACTGTCCCTTTAAATTCTTCTCTCCATTGACTTCAATGGAGAGCGCAACTTAACTAAAATTTTTACAAAATACACACATGCTACACTCACCCTTTAACTATGACATAGAACCCTATAACTTATTATATTATAGGGTACTATATTATATTAACAACAAGAAAAGCACCTATAAGTAGCATACTACACTTTAGAGTGGAGTGAGCCATACTGTATATTTATTCTACATATTATTTATATAAAGATCAGACGATAACCGCATTCCAGATATTTTAAAAAATATATTCCTTTATTCAAATTCAGTTAAAATCCACGGCACACATTATAAAACATAAAAGATCAGTGGGAAATCCGTCAGTCTGACGCGTTTCGGCTATCTAGCCTTACTCATAGACTTAATCTGACTAGCACCTGTGGAGCTTAAATACGCTCCCTCACATTCTCATTGGTTACCACTTTTCCCACTGAAAACAGATGTATGGAGACTTAAAGGGACAGAAGGTCAGAACTGTCAGTCACATGATAAAAGGCAAGCACACTTAATTTCAGTGCCATCAACACTTGATTAGCTATATTGTGTCTTTTCTTCTTATAATATTGTATGCATCACGTAAGACCCACGATAATCTTATTTAGTGCTACTTGTCTATTGTACCATCAATAGAGTTAAACTAATGCTTTATACAAGCATAGATATAAGATAGTTATTCTCATCTTTTATTTAAGAAAAGGTTCAGACTACACCTCCATATTTAACTTCTGCTAGAGATCAATATTGAGTATATGGAGAGACATCATATAACTTTTGTTGGAGTTGAGTATAGAAAGAGGATTTAAGTGACAGGTATATTTATCATAATTCCTTAAACTAGTTACTATGTATAACCCATCCTATTATATATCTACTCCCAGAAGTTAATAATATCCCCATCTATATTTAGGCCATTTGGTTTACGCGTCCTTAGCGTAAAAATCCAATAGGCCTCCTTTCTAAACAGGGCATGTACCCTATTACCACCTCTTGGTTTTTTCATTATTAGATCAATGATCATCCAGGTGAATGTACTTGTGTCTCCCCCATGGTCAAATATGAAATGTTTAGAGACTCCTGTTGTAGCTCTGTTCTTCTCTATATCATATAGATGTTCCTTGATCCTAACCCTTGTCTCTCTGGAGGTGCATCCTATATACTGTTTCTCACAGGCTGTACATGTAACCATATATATAGCATGGTCTGATCTACAATTTGTACAAAAGCCACAGTTAAAGACCTTCTGGGTACTAGAAGATTGAAAGACCTTACTTGTCTGTGTTAGGTCGCATGCCACACAGCTACGTGTGCCACACTTGTAGTGGCCTTTACATGTGAGCCAGCTACTACCCTTCTTAGGTTTTTTCAGAACACTGGGGGACACCATATTACCAATGGTAACATTCCTTTTAGATACAAACTGGCATCCCTCTTCTACCACTCTCTTTAAAACTTTATCAGCTTTCAAAATTGATAAGTTTTTTCTGATAATATTACAGATACTATTGTACTGTTTGGTGTAGGTAGTCACGAAAGTGACTCCTCCAGTTTGATTCTCATGATTTAAGCCTTTCTCCTTTCTCCTATTTTTTGTTTTCTGTATTTTAGGTTTGAGTAGTTCTTCTCTAGGTATAACCCTAACGTCATTATAGGCTCTCATGATGCTATTTTCTGGATAGCCTCTTGCTCTAAGTTTATTAATCAAGGTTCTACTCTCCTTAAGAAAGGCAACGTCATCAGAGCAATTACGTCTAATCCTTATCATTTCCCCTTTGGACACCCCATAATGCATGTGCTTGGGGTGGCAGCTCTTCGCATGCAAAAGGGAATTTGCGGATATCGGTTTGGTATATAGTGAGGTGGATATGTATCCCCTGTTAGGATCTCCTTCAAGTGTTAGATCTAGATAGTCAATCCTATTCTCTTCAAAGTGAATTCTAGACCCACTTGGTTGTTGTTGAGGTAGGCTATGAACTGTTCACTCTCCGCTTTAGACCCCACCCATACAAACAGGAGATCGTCGATATAGCGTTTGTACCCCACAAGTGACTCCCTGTAAGGATTTCCATCTGCATAGACGTGGGACAGCTCCCACCAACCCATAAATAGGTTGGCGTATGCTGGGGCAAATTTGGCCCCCATAGCCGTCCCACGTCTCTGCAGATAGAATATGCCTTCAAACTCAAAATAGTTGTGGGTCAACAGAAAGTGAACAGTTCTAACAATAAATTCTTTAAGAGAATCCTCATAATCACTAAGGAGATCCATCATTTCTCTGATAGCCAATAAACCAAATTCATGTGGTATGGAGGAGTACAGGCTCACCACATCAATGGTGAGCCAATTATACTCCTCCCTCCAGGTAATCTCTTTCAGTGAGTTAAGTAAATGTTTGGTATCCCTCAAGTATGAGGGTAACTTGCAAACAAGTGGCTGTAGTAACGATTCTATCCAGTTAGACAGGTTCTCAAAAAGAGAACCTATCCCTGAAACAATAGGTCTACCCTTAACATGGGTGATGGACTTGTGGACCTTCGGTAAGTGGTGGAAAATAGGTGTCACCGGTTCATGAATATATAGGTATTCGAAGGTCGACAAGTCCATCACCCCTTGTTCAAGGCCATCATCAAGTAAATCTTTCAATAGTTCTTGAAAGTGTTTGGTAGGGTTAGTGTGAAGTGTCTTGTAAACATTTACATCTTCTAATTGTCTGTGAGCTTCTTCTATGTATGTACTCTTGTCCATTACTACAATAGTACCCCCCTTGTCTGAGCTCTTGATGACTATATTGTCTCTTTCTTTCAATTTCCTCAGACCCTCTTTTTCTTTGTTAGTTAAGTTGGACCTACAATTTTTAGTTTCATTTTTTAGTTTAATTAGATCTTCCTCTACTCTTTTATGGAAGAGTTCTAAAATCAAGCCCCTTGACTGTGTAGGGTAAAATTTCGACTTGCGTCTGAAACCATTATGTATCCGTTTCATATTGGTAGGGGGACAACTTTCTCTTTCTAGATGGTAAAGGGAAAGGAAATCAGAAGCATCTTTTATTTGGAAGAAATCATTCATTACAGAAGATTCCTCTGCAGTACTTAAATGTGTTTCGGTTTCCACCCCTTCATCACTTGAAAAATGTTTTTTCAGTGTTAATGTCCGTACGAACCTATTGACATCTACTAGGGTATCAAACACATTGAAGTCTGCAGAGGGAACAAAATTTAAACCCAATTTCAGAGATGCCATCTCTTCCTCACTAAGCACTATACTTGATATATTTATTATCTTCATATCTTGTACTTGTTTTGTGTTCCTCTCCTCAGAGTGTACTGCTCTCTCTGTGATTGTGGTTCCTTGTATTTTCCTCTTCCTCTTCCCCCTCTTCCTCTTCCTCCCCCCTGGCCTCTGGCCCCCACCTCTTGAAAAACCTGTACCTCAGTGTTTTCAATAGTCTGGTGTGTGCAAGGCTGTATATCTAGAACTCTAGTATATTTGTTATTATGTTTGCCATTACTCCCTGATTTGAGAATACCTGTAGAAACTACAATATTCGAAGCCATTGGTGGTTCTATATTTCCTGTTGATAATGTATTCGTGAGACCCTCATTAGATTGTATAAAGGCTTCCTCATCAGAGGATGCACCACTTGACATATAGTCCACAAAGTCTCTGATTTCATTATCTTCATTGGACTCTTCAGTGTCTGAGAATGTCACTTGTTTTTTGTTTCCTTGTCCAGGTATCTGACTCTTATTTGTTGGTGTATTCCCTCTATTCAATTTCTTCTGTTTCTTTTGTCTCCTAAAGGTCTGTGTGTTCCACTGGTACACCTTATTATTATTGTAGTCATCTGTATCACGTAGAAACTTGTTGTATTTTAGCCTGTCAATATCCTCTGTTAATATATTGTTCCATTCTAAAATAAACCATTCCTCAGAGACTTGAAAGGACGGTCTTTTACGTAATCTGAGGCCCCTAGGTACCATATTTAAGTCCATATACTTCTCTAGAGATCTCTTATCCCACCAGATTTGGTACTCCCTAATGAGAGCTCGTTCCATATTCATAAAGATGTCTGACATATCTTTTGTCTGATTTTCGGGATTGAAAGTATTCTCTAGAGTCGGTCTGCTTTTCTCAAAGTCATCCATACTTATCAGTGAATAGAATTTACTGTTACATGTGGCCGTGTCACTCTCCATTTCTCTGTCTCAGTAAATGCTCTATAGACAGGAGATGTTTACTCACTTAGAAAGGTACATAAAATAGCACATAGGTATCTCAATGCTATTGTGAGGTTCTATTATATGGGTTGCCACTATATCGCTATATAATTAGCTTATGTTGTATTAGTGTTCATATATGTAGAATAAACAGTTGCCGAGTCACAGTAATTAGAATTACAAAGAACATTTTCTTCTAAGTGAAGAACATTGGAATGTAAAATATTTACAGTGAAAACCCTAATTCATATCATCATTCAACACAAATTATTTTTTTTCTCCCAGGTATTGTCAGGTATTTGAGTGGAGAAGGCTCCAAAGTATATATACATATAAAAAGAAAATGGGTCAGCCCTCGGGGCCGAATTATCAAGCTCCAAATTGAGCTTGATACCCCTGTTTCCGCGCGAGCCTTCAGGCTTGCCGGAAACAGTAGTTATGAAGCAGTGGTCTAAGGCTGCGGTCTTCAATCCGCACAATCCTATACGATTGGGCTGATTGACATCCCCTGCTAGAGGCCGATTGGCCGCGAATCTGCAGGGGGCAGCATTGCACAAGCATTTCACCAGAACTGCTTGTGCAATAATAAATGCTGACAGAGATGTGCAGCGGACATGATACGCTACATCGTATCATGTCCGTCCACACTTTAGTAAATCGGCCCCCTTGTCTCTACCAGTATATATTTTTATGATATTTTGGAAATAAATAGTTTTGCCTTTTATCCATCTGGTAGTACCCATTTTCTTTTTATTGTTACTACAATCATGGAGGAGCTTGATTTCACTACCGGAAAGATTCAGTGACCTCGGCAGCGAGAGTGAGACTGGTAATTGATTGATGGCAGAGAGAAGTGCAATTTACATCAGCATCATACAGACGGCTCTGGGGAGAGGTTGTTACTAGGGTGGAAGAAGCAGGGGAGGATCTGTAGAAATAGCGATTTTATCGCAGTCCCTGGAGTAACCATAAAGGTATGGGGATGTCCTCAGATCAACACAGATCCTCAGATCAACACATCAGTGATCCTGGTCTTTACTTGGCTTGTGACTGTGCTTACTGTATACATTTTTAAAGTCTGTGCCTTTGTATGCCGCTTCAGCCACTTTCAGCTTACTGCAGCTGCTGCTATATGTGTGTGCTTTAAGCAATGTAATAGAGGAAGCCTGTTTTGCGTTTTTCTATATATACATATGTATATATGTATATCCATGTGTATATATGTGTTTATATACACATACATACACATATTTAGACATGTATGTTTATGTATATATACATTATAGTCCTTTCCATTCAAACACCTTGTTCTATTCCACATACCTTTTAATCCTTATAACTTGTTTCTATTAATATTTCTATGAATAATTGTATTAGATAATGTATATATGAGTGTAACACTTTATTTAAATGTATTTATGTTGTGTTTGGTTCAACTAGCCCTAACCCTTTACACAAGGACTTCAGTCTCGCTAACCATCGAGTATAAATTTAGATTGTGCTCATGCAGTCACGTTTACTTCAACTTAAAAGATAGTGCATCCACTTGTAATCTAGACCATAGTTTGATTATTGGTTGTTTTTATAAGCCAAGAATACATTTTCTAATAATAGAGCCAAACACTTAAATACTCTTTTTCCTGTTATCAGACAAGTAGCAAAAAAACGTTATTGGATTTGTTAATCCATTTACTAATAACTTATGTGTATGATCACTACAATAAAAATGACAAAGTGTTTGTGCGTGTCAGTGCATGCGTAGCTGGTATGTTATTTTAAAACTGGTATAGTACAATAAATACTTTCAGCTGTGTGTATTTATATTTTTTTTATTTTTTTTTATTTTTTCAGAAATTGCTTTTATTATCATATGTAACATATAACATATTGTGCTTGCATATTTTGCACATCATAACAGAAAGATAAATTATACAATGCAAAACTAAAAATAAAAGTAATAAATTTAAACAGTAAAGTCTGTGGTCCATTTTTGTTTTCCTGAAAACTTTGTATGAATTATTATTAGGCATAAAAGGACACCAAATAGATATAAACTAAGAATAGTTGACTTTTACATTTAAAACTTCTACATCTCTCCTAAATCAGTGACTCCTCTGATATGGTCTGTGTTGGTATACTACTAGTTTGGTTTTTGCTATTTAGCTTGTACACCAGGGTTGATATGGGGCCTGACAGTTGGGATGGTGTTGGCTTGCTCTCTATGTTTTGCTTCTGTGTACATTATCCAAGGTTCCCATATTTCTATGAATGTGTCTTTAGTTGCCATTAAATCCGCTACTGAACTAGACATTTTGTATAAATACTCTATTTTTTGTTGTATTATGTAAAACCCTGGTGCTTCATTTTTCGAGTATCTAGCAAGGCATAATCTCCTGGCTGTACATAATTGAGCAATTAGTTTATTTTGTTTTGGCAGGAATCTCATTGGGAGGTGTAACAAAGCATGTTCCGGTAATAATGTTACTTCCCTGTCATATATGTCTTGCAATAATTTGTTTGTTTTTTGCCATAGGTGTTGTATTTTTTCACAATGCCACCACATATGCATATAGGTGCCAATCTCTCAGCATCCTCTGAAACATAAATTGCTATTTTGGTTTCCAATCTTATGTAGTCTAGTGGGGTATAAATACCATCTATAGGCTGATTTTAGGTAATTTTCCTGTAGTACGGAGTTAATCGTGAACTTTATACCCTGTCTGAGTGTCTGAATCCAGTCTGTAATTGTCCATTCCTTTCCTAAATCCGCTTCCCATGTGTCCATTGTTGATGTTTTGTTCGTGCTATTATTTATGTTGAATATTAGGTATAATTTAGTTATAGAACCTTTTGGCCTGGTTTTAGAAAGACATATGGATTCAAATGGGGTGATAACGCGTGCGGTTGATGTACCCATAATTTCATGTACTCTGGAGCGTAACTGGAAGTAGTGGTAC
Source organism: Bombina bombina (assembly GCF_027579735.1). Taxonomy (NCBI): domain Eukaryota; kingdom Metazoa; phylum Chordata; class Amphibia; order Anura; family Bombinatoridae; genus Bombina; species Bombina bombina. Next base: position 1,128,308,084 of record NC_069502.1, read on the forward strand.
CACGTATGTGTATCTAGAGGGTCTAGTTCATTGTATTGGCTGTGTGTCAGGAATGTCCCATTAATGAGGGTATCTGCTATCCTGTACAGTCCTCTGTTAGCCCATTTATCCTGTACTATCTTGTCTATGGAGGAGTTGAGATCAATTAGAGGGGTTAATTTATCCCAGATATATAATGTGTGTGTAATGGTTATGAACCGCTTCCCCTGCTGGGGCCTGCTTTGTTTTGTGGACCATAGAAGTTTGGCTATATTATTAACTCCTATTATGTTAGCTTCTAATTGCACCCATTGTATGTTTTTATCTCTTGTACACCATAGAGCTGTTTGTGCCATTCTGGCGGCGTTGTAATATGATATCAGATGGGGTATACCCATTCCTCCCCCTTCTCTATGTCTGGTCATAATATGTTTATTAATTCTCGCTTTTTTATTTTGCCAAATAAAAGAGAGAATATCTTTTTGTAAAGTATGTAATTCCCTTATTGGGATCGATATAGGCAAAGATCTGAACAGGTAAAGAAGTTTTGGTAGGGTTGTCATTTTAGACACTATAATCCTTCCCAGGAATGATATTTTGTATTTCGTCCAATTGGACATGAGCTGTCGTATTTGTGTGAATAGGGGTTTGTAATTATATTTAAAAAGTGCATAGACATCAGTCGTGATGTGAATTCCTAAGTATTTTATAGTTTTGCTTGCCCATTTAAAGGAGAAATTTGCCTCTAACAATTTTTTAGTATGCGATGGTAGATGGATTCCCATGGCTTCACATTTATCTTCATTTATTTTATATCCTGACACCGCTCCAAACTGTTGCAGGATATTATATAAGGGTGGTAAGGAAAGTAAGGTAAGGGTTAAAATGACATCATCTGCAAATAATGCAAGTTTATATATTGTGTTAGTTACTTTAATTCCTGAGATATCTGTACATTCCCTAATTTTAAGTGCTAGGGGTTCTATGCACAAGGCGAACAACAGTGGGGAAAGGGGGCAACCTTGTCTTGTTCCATTTCGGATTGGTATTGATTTGTAGTTATATCCTGCTAGTCTAATATATGCTTCAGGGGTTGAGTATAGTAATGAGATAGAGTTTAAGAATTTTCCTTGTATTCCTACTTTAGTCAATAAGGCGGTCATGTAGCTCCAGTTTACTCTATTGAATGCCTTCTCTGCTCCTCTCGTTGGATGCAGAGAAGGCACTCCATGGACTGTAGCATAGTTAATCAAATTGATGACTTTATGGGTATTGTCTGGCGCTTCCCTGGATTTAATGAAACCGACTTGATCTGAGTGTATCAATTTAGTTAGGGGGTCATTTAGTCTATTTGCCAGTATTTTCGTGAACAGTTTTATGTCTAAGGGAGATGGGCCTATAATTTTGGCATAGCTGCTTATTTTTCCCCGGTTTAGGGATAACTGATATTCTGGCCAGGAGCATTTCTTTCGGAATTTCACTTCCTTTCATTATAGAATTAAAGATAGTGACTAATTGTGGGGCTAATATATTTTTGAAGGTTTTATAGAATATTCCGGAATAACCATCTGGTCCTGGAGCTTTGTTTAGCTTGAGATCTTTTATGGCAAACAAAACCTCTGTTACTGAGATGGGGTTGTTTAGCATTGTAACGTGAGATTGAGACAATTGAGGCATTGTACTGTCTGCTAGGAACTTATTTAGTGTTTCAGCCGCTTCTTGATTGACTTTGGGAGTTGGGAGTTTATAGAGTGCATTATAATAGTCAGCAAATGAGTTTGCCATTTCTAGGGGGTCGTTTGTTACCTTTCCTGTTGGTGTATGTATCTGTGGTACCGCTGTGGCTCTAGTGATTTCCTTTAATTTGTTTGCTAACATTCTATCCGGTTTGTTGGAGTGGATAAAATATTGTGTATCTAGAAGTTTTATGGATTTGTTAGCTTCATCTGAGAGGGGATTGTCTAGTTCTTTGTTTTTCTGTTTCAGTTGTTTGTTATTAGCATTGCTTGGGTGTGCTATCACTTCCCTTTTCAGGTTTGAAATGTCTGTTCTCAGTTTTCCTATATGTGATTGATGGAGTTTATGTTGCCTTGCTGATTCAGTAATCAGGTAACCTCTAACGAAAGCCTTGAGTGCTCCCCATTGGTGTAATGGGTTAAGTGTAGAACCATTATTTGCTGCTATAAAGTGGGTAAGCTCATCTAATAATTTTTGTTTAATAAGTGGGTCCCCTATTATTTTGGGGTTAAATGCCCAAGCTTTGGTTCTATTATGATTTGTTATCCCCTGTAGTGTGATCTCAACTATAGAGTGGTCTGACCATGTGCAATTATGTATTTTCGCCTGCATGAGTAATGGAACCAGAATCTGGCTCAATAAAATGTAGTCGATTCTCGAATGAGAGTCGTGAACTGTTGAGTAATATGTGTACTCTCTCACTCCTTTGTTTAAGGTCCTCCACCCATCAATACAATTGTGATCAAGTAGGAAATCACCCAGGATTTTATGTTTAGGTTCTCTTTTCTGCTGCGTACGGTTATATATTGGGATCTGTCTATTAGGTTATCTAAGGTGAGATTAAAATCTCCTCCCACGATTATTTTATATTTATTCCACATGGTTAGTAGTTTACTAACTTTAGTTAGGAATTTAGCTTGGTGGTCGTTTGGGGCATAGATATTGCCTATTATGATAGGGGTATTGTGTATGTATCCCCTTATTATCAGGTATCTTCCCTCTTTGTCGGTTATGATTTCTTCCTCTTTAAAGTTTAAGGAACTGTGTAATAGAATTGACACTCCTCTATGCTTCTTATGTGTAGTTGTATGGTATTGTTGTGGGTATGCTTTATCCCAGTATTTGGGTGTGCTTGCCTTTGTGAAATGTGTTTCTTGTAGTAACACTATATGTGCTTGCAGATTTTTATATTCCTGAAGTGCCTTTTTTCGTTTGACGTTAGAGTGCAAACCTCTAACGTTGTGTGTGATTACCTTGATTGGAGCCATATTTGGGCAGGTGTTGTGTATGCGCTGGTATGTATATTTCCATTAGCTCGCCTATTTTTTGTATTCATGCGGAGCACTGTGGATATCAATAGTGGAGATGAAAACTTTTGTTTTATATATCTTATATGATAGGCTAAAAGTAGAGGATTGCTTGTGGTGGTAGAAGCTTGTATTATAAGTTTTCTAGCCTTCCTTGTGAACCTTAGGAGTGTTGCTATCTGTGATAAAGTGCGTATTGTAATGTACAATGAGTCATCAACTATTAAGAACATTATAATTATAACAAACATAACAAATATAAACATTTCAAGTCAAATGAGTAGAGCAATTAAACAGTGACATTATTCATTTTCACAATATTGCAAAAGATAATCAACATGTATCTTAATATTTAGAATATGAGAACCATGCTATAACTGGGGGGCATGGGGAGGGAAGGAAGGGAGGGAGGGAATGATAGGTGGGTAATCTGGTAGGGGTGGGAGGGTGCTGGGTAAACAAGGATATGGGTGCGGGTTTGGAAGGGATAGGGCATGAATTATGAGGAACGTCTCAATGGTTTAGACAAGAATGTAATGTCCGGAAATATTATGTAGGGTCAGTAGTATGCTGATCTATCCAGCTCACAACCTTACCTTTTTTGTTGTTGTTATTGGAATAGGTACTAAAAGTTTATATGCATTTTTTTAAGTAACCATAATACCTTTATAGAACAGTGGATTGCCTATTCAGACAGTTAAACAGCGATTGATGGCAGGCCAAAAAAGTTTATTTGTAAGTTCAGGTTTCTTCGTCCTCGGATTCTGAACTTTGATCAGTCCTGCTTGGGGTCTTTGAGGTTTTGAGCCCTTTTTGAGTTTTTTTCTGTTTCCTTGCAGGTGTCCATTCCCTTTGAAAGGATTGTCTCTAAGGTTTAGGTAGCTGATCCTTGCTTTGTATGTCTGTTAGAAGATGTAGCTTCCTAAGAATTTCTTGTCCCTCTTCCACTGTCGTACAGGAGTAGGGGTTATTTTGATAGGTAAATGATAGTTTGAACGGGAAGTTCCATCTATATCTTATTTGCTTGTTATTTAATATGGATAGAATAGACTTGAGCTCTCACCTTCTGCGTAGGGTGATCGGAGCTAAATCTGCAAAGATTTGCAAAGAGTGTCCTTCATATGAGAGTGTTTGTGCATTCCTGGCTGCCGTAAGTATTTGATCTTTGATATGGAAGTAATGCATTTTTAAGATAATGTCTCTGGCCATGGAGGACTGTGGCGGTCTGGAGAGAGCCCTATGCACTCTATCCATGAGTAGCATAGGGTGGCCATTTCTGGTAAAAGTTGGCAGAATATCTTCGTGACTGTGTCTGGAAGATTAGTGTAGGTTTCTGGGAGGTTTCGGATCCTAAGATTCAACCTTCTCGACCTGTTTTCAAGATCTTCTATTTGATCTTCCAGCCTTTTGATATGTGATGACCGCTCCTGAATGGCATTGTGAATTTGTGGTATTTCAACAACTATTTCATCAAGTGTCTCCTTCAGCTCCGCTGTACGCCCTCCAATTTCTCCTATGTCTTGTCTGAGTTCAGATATGGCAGTTTTCAATTCTTCCTGAAATAGCACCTTTATTTGACTTAGTAACTCTTTATTAGCGGGCACTGACGGGACTGGTTCCGGAGATTTCGTTGCTTTAATTGTGCTTGTGATAAACAATCTTAGACCGTTTGTGATTTGTTTTTCATGTTGCAATGGTATGATTGCGACTCTGGCAGTTATGTATAGGCAATGCAAGGGTGTCAGCTACTGTACGACATCCTCTAAAGATGCTTTGTTAGCTTATATTTAGCATGGATGGATTAAGAAATCATTAAGATGTGAGATTGTGTTGCATGTAGCTCTGTCACTGTGCAACTGCTTCTTTAGTTAGCCCATACTACTTATATGCAGTGCAGGATGCTATTTTATGCTGCAGTATAATGTTCAGGAGTGATATCCCAGCTCTGTACTGATGTGTAGTCTTTACTGTAAAAAAAAAAAAAACCTTTCTGTTTAAATAAAGGGAGATATTTATAATCAAGTGTCCTTTATAAGCTTTCCCAACCTTTGTCCCTTCGGTGTCTCTCTGACTCTCCTGATTAGGGTTGGGGGTCTTGGTATTTCTTGAAAGGACCCAGTTGTGGGGTGCAGAGGGGCCAAAAAACTTTGCAGAATGTTGCTAAAAATGGCGATTTTCCCGCCTCCGTTTCTCCTCAGGGTTAAGCTATTTCCACTTGTAGCATGTGAAAAACCCTTTTATTTTGGGTAGTTTATTGTCTGGAGTATGTTTCTCTATTTTCCCCAAGCTAGTGGTGTTATTTTGTGTTATTTAACTCCTACTTCCGGATCCGGTGTAGGCCGCAGCTGGGGACTTTCCTAAATGGGCCCTGGAGGTCTGAACCGGATGGTTTCGTTTTTGCTGTAAAAGCCCAATTTTGGTCCCAGATCGATTGATTACTTGTCCTGGTAGGGTGATCTGTTGTTTACCTTAGTTGATATAGGCTGATTTGAGGTTCAAATTAGGTTTTTAGCAGAGTTTGCAGAGGAGCTCTGACAAAGTGCAGCTTTCCTGTGTGGCGGTTAGCTCCGCCCCCTTGTTTTTTTTTCTTTTGAAATTGATCAACAAAAAAATATTAAAAATACACATATCCTACACTCACCCTTCAACTATGACACAGTACCCTATAACTTAACATATTTACAACAAGAGAAGCTCCTATATCTAACGTACTGAATTTTAGGGTGGAGTGAGCCACGCTATATATGGTAGGTGCCAAATAGTTAAGTGTGCCTACAAACATTACAGGGATTGACCTATTGACTGTGGAATATATAATAGGGGCGCAGCTTTTGGGATATGTTAAAGATTTGAAATGTTCTAATGAAAAAAAACAAAATTTATGCTTACCTGATAAATTTCTTTCTTTCATTCTTGACACGGTGAGTCCACGGATCATCAATTACTGTTGGCCAGCAGGAGGAGGCAAAGAGCACCACAGCAAAGCTGTTAAGTATAACTGCAGAGGTGCCTGAGGTTTATATAAAAAAAAAAAACTGTATGAAAAACAGGGAGGGCCATGGACCGTGTCAAGAAAGAAAGAAATTTATCAGGTAAGCATAAATTTTGTTTTCTTTCTTAAGACATGGTGAGTACACGGATCATCAATTACTGTTTAGAATCAATACCCAAGCTAGAGGACACAGATGATAAGAGAGGGCAAGACAGGCAACCTAAACAGAAGGCACCACTGCTTGCAGAACCTTTCTCCCAAAAGAAGACTCAGCCGAGGCAAAAGAATCAACTATGAAAATTTGGACCGGATATGCAGAGAGGACCAAGTAACAGCCTTGCAAAACCATTTCACAGAAACCTCATTTTGAAAATCCAAAGAGAAGAGACAGCCCTAGTGGAAAGAACTGAAATTTTCTCAGGAGACTGCTACCCAGCAGTCTCATAGGCAAAACCAAACATACTTCTCTTACCAGAGAAAGAAAAACATAGCAGAAGCTATCTGACCCCTACGTTTCCCAGAGAAACAAACAAACAGGGCAGAAGACTGGCAAAAATCCTTAGTCGACTGAAAATAACATTTTAAATCATGCACAACCTCAATGTTGTGCCACAAACATTCTTCAGAAAAGAAGAACTATGTCAAAGAAAAGGAACAATTTCTTGATAAATTCTTTTTGTCTGAAAACAATTTAGGAAAGAGCCTAATGTAGTGTGAAGATCTGCCTCATCGGTATGAAAAAGAAGATAAGAAAAATCACACTGCAAAGCAGAGAGTTCCGACACTTTCCAAGCGGATAAGATAGCAATAAGAAACAAAACCTTCCAAGATAACAATATAATAACTATGGAATGCAAAGGCTCAAACAGAGCTTGCTGCAAAACTTTAAGAACAAAGTTAAGGCTCCCAGGAGAAGCAACAGACTAAACATAGGCCTGATTCTGACTAAGGCCTGACCAAAAAAAAGATTACACATCTGGCACGTCCGCCAGACACTTATGCATGAATCTGTTCAGAGAACTGACTGACAAAACCTTTCTCCAGACCTTCCTGAAGAAAGAACAAAATGCTAAATCCTGAAAATACTCCAAAAGAAGCCTATGGATTCACACCAATAAAGAAATTTATGCCATATCTTATGGTAAATGTTTCTCGTAACAGGCTTGCAAGCCTGAATCAAGGTCTCAAAGACCGACTCAGAAAACCCCCCGCTTAGACAAGACTAAGCGCTCAATCTCCAAGCAGTTAGCTTCAGAGAAACGAAAAATGGATTAAAGAAGAGACCCTGAATCAGAAGGTCCTCCCTCAGAAGCAGACTCCAAGGTGGAAGCAATTACTTCTCCACTAGGTCTGCATACTAGATCCTGTGAGGCCCCACAGGGACTATTAGAATTACAGACGCTCTCTCCTGTTGAAGGAGAGGAAATGGAGGAAACAGGTAAGCCAGCCTGAAATCCCAAGGAACCACCAGAGCATCTATCAGAATGGCCTGTGGATCTCGTAACCTTGGCAACTTGGCAATTTGTCTAATTGTCGTCAAATCCAACTCAGCACCCTCCATTTGAGTGTGAAGTTGGAAAAAACCCTCCAGAAGGAGTTCCTACTCCCCAGGAGAAAAGTCTGCCTGCTCAGGAAATCCGCTTCCAAGTAGTCCTCTCCTGGAATGTGGATTGCAGATAGACAACAATTGTGAGCTTCCGCCCACTGAACAATCCAAGACATCTCCTTCATGGCTAAGGAAATCCAAGTTCCTCCCTGGTGGTTGATGAAAACCAATGAGGTGACATTGTCCGCCTGGAACCCTGTCCGCCTGGAACAACTGAGGCCAAGCCATCAGAGCATTGTAAATCGCTCCCAACTTCTAGAAGTGAAAGAGAAGAACAGACACTTTTGAGTCTATAATCCCTGCCCATAAAAAAGACCCAGACTGAATCCCAGCCCAGTAGGATGGCATCCGTGGTCACAACGCCCATGAATGTCTCACGAAGCACACACCCTGAGACAGCTACTCCTGAGAAACCACTACGGGATAGAGACTCTTGTCGACTGACCTAGATCTATCCTCTGAGACAGATCCAAATATTCTCCATTCTATGCAAAATAGCAAAGGGAATGATGTCCAAGATAACCATCAGACCAATTCCCCTTATACATTGAGTCACTGAAAAGTGAAAGCAAAAACAACTGCAGCTGGATCCAAACTCCCAACCTTCTGGTTGACAAAAGGTTAAATTATTTACCAGGCCATAAGAGCTCGCCTTTGGCCAGACAGTAGACTGCAGTGAAAAGAAAAGAAAAGAAAAGGAATAAACCTTGATTATCTGACCTCTGTTAGAATCTTCTCCTATGATAGAGAATCTAATAAGGTTCCTAAATAAATCACCCTTGTAGATGGGACAAAGGAATTCTTCTCCAAATTAATTTCCCATCCATGGGAAGAAGATTGGACAAAATCTCTAGAAAGAGAGAGCTCGAAGAAGGATGACATCTGAAGAAGAGAATCCTTGTAATACCTCAAGACCTAAACATCTTTCTAGGATGACAAGACTCAAAAACTTGAGCAGATCCCGATACTAGGAACAATAAACACACATCCTTCAGGTCTATGTTTGTTATGAACAGGTCCTTTTGAACCAAAGGAGAATGTATACTACTTTGAAGGACAAAACCTGAGGAACTTGAGGTAAATACCTAGATTCTGTTACCAAACTGGGACTGAAACTATCACTCCTAGAGAGGAAGTCCCTGAACTCAGTCCAGGAAATGCATCTCGGCCCCTGGGAGGAAACCTTAGATAGGACTCCAAGAAACACGACTAATCCTGCTGAAAGAGGAAAAGGAAAACCTTCCATTAGTCTTATTCTCCTGATGAGTGGAAGAAAAACCTCTTTTCACCCGCAAAGTCAGGAGACACTTATGCCAGTTAAGTCCAAACAAGGACTCATCCTTGAAAGGGAACACCAGAAGTGTGGAATTGGAATAAAACATTGAGCCTGCAAATGCGGAACTATAAAGCCTAAGCTGAACTGCTAAACCACAGGTAGGTTTCTCGTCTGAACAAGATTTCAGCCATAAACCCCAAGGACTAGCACAGCAAGTCTAATAAGACAAGGCGTTGATAGAAATGAACAATTAAACCTCCAGCTTCTCATCCAAGGATACGAAAAAGAGCATCATAAGGATCAAAGTTCTATGAGCCGTAGTAGAAAAATATCCCTCTACTTAAGGCACCGTGCATTTAATGGAGTCAGCTACAGGAAAATCCCTTGAGGGATGGAAAACAGGGAGAAAGGTATCCCTAGCTTCTCCTAATACTGAGAAAAATTCCAAGGTATGTCTAGAAACACTTCCTCATAGAAAGGAACATCACTGAAATGATAGCGTTCACAAAACTTTCAAAGGTTGACAACGACAAGGGAATCAATGTCGTCCAAGTAGCCAAAACCTCCTTTACAATACACGAGGTGATCAAGCATACATCTGAAGTATATGACTTCAGCATCAGATGAAGGAATTAAACTGTCCAATTCTGAGATTTCACCTTTAGAAACCTACCGGCGATATCTCTTCACCAACTCAGAAGAGAGAGCAACCTGCATAGAAGAATGTGGAGCAAAAACCTTACAATCCAAATAAAACATATCCTCTTGCATATTTCTTGAAGATAAGGAAAAACAGGCAAAGCCACAGATATCGCAGTGGACACCTGAGCTGCAAACTCTGTATGCAACACAAGAGCGCCGCCACCAGGAGAACGAGGCGGAACTACAGAATGTATTCTTAGAACCCAAAATGGAGCCGCTTCGTGTCTGAGAAGAAGGAGGTGGGAACAAACACTAAGAGAATGACTGGGGGTTGTGGGAAGGAAAGTGATACTTAACAGCTTTGCTGTGGTGCTCTTTGCCTCCTCCTGCTGGCCAGGAGTGATATTCCCAACAGTATTTAATGATCCGTGGATTCACCGTGTCTTAAGAAAGAAAGAGGTATTTTAAAATTAGTTTGTTGCATGGCATTTATTAAGAAATGTGTTAGTCTTTACTGGTTATAAATGTTTTTTGTAAATAAGCTTGCTGTTAAATATGAAAAGTATACCTATGGACTGGCACACTGTAAGGATATATATGTATGAGAAAGACATATTACATTTCTTATAAAGCCAAAAGTCTGTGGGAAATATTTATCACAAATACAGTATATATCTCATGTGCTAGATGGAGTTTCGATGAACTGAGTGCTTTAGTTCATTTTCTATAGTTTCACATTTCCTCTCTTAATAACAAAGATACAAGAAGGTTAACTACCAAATGGAAGTGGGCAGATAATGTGACATCATCTTAAAACATGTATATTATTCCTGACCACCTATTGTTTTCCTGAAATGGGGAAACACATTAATTCAGGTGTGATTACAGTTTTGGAATAATTCCAGATTTTGATATAAATTCCATCAAAATGTTAATAATTAGTTGTTGAGTAATTGTAAGTAAGAACTCTACTCAACACAATGTAGAATATAAAGACTAAAAAGTATCAGTATCTGAGAGAAAAATAAAGAAGAATCTTTAAACTTAATTGAAACCAAATGAAAATGGCAAAATATACAATTCTTAAAAATGTATCATGGTTAATATTAGAACTGATCAACTATAAAAGCATAGTAATTTAATACCTATGTATAAATAGAATGCAAAAGAGCCCAGATTACAAGTTGTGCTTTAATGATATGAATGTGACACAATAAGTATTTGCGTACAACTTGATATAACAAGTCCATGGTAAATCCCATTTACCAGAGAGTGCGGTCGAGTGAAAGCCGAAACTGCATTAGAATATTAAACATGACTTGAGACCATAAGTAAAGTGTAAAGATTTCAAAAATGTTTTCAAAAACATGTCAAAACATAAAAAATATTAAAATAAACTATTACACCACTCATATAGTCTTATATAAATATTAATAAAAAGGTTGTCTAGATAAGTATATGTGTGTAAGTATACTTTAATGTATGTCTATATTTGTGTAAATGTGTATTTGTGTGTTTAGATATGTAAATATGTACATGCATATATACATACATATATAGACATAAATACACATGTGTACACACACACACACATATATATATATATATATATATATATTTATATATATATACACACACACTTATGAGTCATCTGCAGGTAAATACCTTTAAACATTCAATATCCTTTTTTAATCAATTTTAATAAGTATAATGTGTTTTAAATAGAAATACTTGCAATCCCTATGTTTGTCTCTTAAAAAAAGTTATTATTTTTTAAATCTATATTTCTGTCTGTATATATATCTAGCTATATTTATACCTGCATACAACATAGGAATGTAAAGTATTCCTAACTCAGTATTGGGTTTAGCACAGTTGGTCTAGTGGAGTATCGGGTTAGAGCGTGAGTGATAACTCTTACACCTAGATTTAGAGCTTTGCGGCCAAAGGGGTGCGTTATCTACGCGTGTTTTTATCCCCCCTCACCTTTTAAATAACGCTGGTATTTAGAGTTGTCTGAATGGCTGCGTTAGGCTCCAAAAAGGGAGCGCAGAGCATAATTTTCCGCCACTTCAACTCTCAATACCAGCGTTGCTTACGGTAGCGGCCAGCTTGAAAAACGTGCTTGTGCACGATTCCCCCATAGGAAACAATGGGGCAGTTTGAGTTGAAAAAAAACCTAACACCTGCAAAAAAGAAGCGTTCAGCTCCTAACGCAGCCCCATTGTTTCCTAAGGGGAAACACTTCCTAAGTCTGCACCTAACACCCTAACATGTACCCCGAGTCTAAACACCCCTAACCTTACACTTATTAACCCCTAATCTGCCGCCCCCGCTATCGCTGACCCCTGCATTATATTATTAACCCCTAATCTGCCGCTCCGGACACCGCCGCAACCTACATTATCCCTATGAACCCCTAATCTGCTGCCCCTAACACCGCTGACCCCAATATTATATTTATTAACCCCTAATCTGCCCCCCCAACGTCACCACTACCTTACTTACACTTATTAACCTGGATCTCGCCGCCACTATCTATCTATCTATTAACTCCTAAACCGCCGCACTCCCGTCTCGCAACCCCTATAATAAATTTTATTAACCCCTAATCTGCCCTCCCTAACATCGCCGCCACCTAACTTCCCCCCTAATCTGCCGACCGGACCTCGCCGCTAATCTAATAAATGTAACTATTAACCCCTAAAGCTAAGTCTAACCCTAACACTAACACCCCCCCTAAATTAAATATAATTTAAATCTAACGAAATAAATTAAATCTTATTAAATAAATTAATCCTATTTAAAGCTAAATTCTTACCTGTAAAATAAATCCTAATATAGCTACAATATAACGAATAATTATATTGTAGCTATTTTAGCATTTATATTTATTTTACAGGCAACTTTGTATTTATTTTAACTAGGTACAATAGCTATTAAATAGTTATTTACTATTTAATAGCTACCTAGTTAAAATAATTACAAAATTACATGTAAAATAAATCCTAACCTAAGTTACAATTAAACCTAACACTACACTATCAATAAATTAATTAAATAAACTACCTACAATTACCTACAATTAAATCAACTAAACTAAATTACAAAAAAAAAAAAAAACACTAAATCACAAAAAATAAAAAAAGATTACAAGAATTTTAAACTAATTACACCTACTCTAAGCCCCCTAAAAAAATAACAAAGCCCCCCAAAATAAAAAAAATGCCCTACCCTATTCTAAAATAAAAAGGTAACAGCTCTATTACCTTACCAGCCCTTAAAAGGGCTTTTTGCGGGGCATGCCCCAAAGAAATCAGCTCTTTTGCCTTTAAAAAAAACATACAATACCCCCCCCCCCAACATAACAACCCACCACCCACATATCCCTACTCTAACCCAAACCCCCCTTAAATAAACCTAAATGTAAGGGTTAAACGTCTGCTCACCTAGTAACTCCACCCTTTTTACCTATATCAGTACCAGCACACCTGCAGACAAGTGCTTGGTAATTTGTTTTGTTCCTGAACTGCACGCTGTGCATATGGATTAACTTTGTTTGCCTTCTCTACTAACTTGAATTATAAGTATAGGACGTCCTATTTCTCAAATTACTCTGAGCCTCAGATTCTAAGGAATCCTCTTCTATAATTCCCTTTGCAAAGAGAACTTTCATAATTACCCTCTGAACAGCTTCCAACTACGGATTCAGCTGTTCCACCTCTCCCTTGCATAAACTGAACTCTGCTACAATTCTGCTGTCAGCATATCCTGTGCTGACAGGCAGATTCACACAGTCTATTCAGATGTAGGAGCTGCGCACACAGCCATCAGCATATCCTGTGCTGACAGGCAGATTCACACAGTCTATTCAGAGGTAGGAGCTGCGCACACAGCCATCAGCATATCCTGTGCTGACAGGCAGATTCACACAGTCTATTCAGAGGTAGGAGCTGCGCACACAGCCATCAGCATATCCTGTGCTGACAGGCAGATTCACACAGTCTACTCAGAGGTAGGAGCTGCGCACACAGCCATCAGCATATCCTGTGCTGACAGGCAGATTCACACAGTCTATTCAGAGGTAGGAGCTGCGCACACAGCCATCAGCATATCCTGTGCTGACAGGCAGATTCACACAGTCTATTCAGAGGTAGGAGCTGCGCACACAGCCATCAGCATATCCTGTGCTGACAGGCAGATTCACACAGTCTATTCAGAGGTAGGAGCTGCGCACACAGCCATCAGCATATCCTGTGCTGACAGGCAGATTCACACAGTCTACTCAGAGGTAGGAGCTGCGCACACAGCCATCAGCATATCCTGTGCTGACAGGCAGATTCACACAGTCTATTCAGAGGTAGGAGCTGCGCACACAGCCATCAGCATATCCTGTGCTGACAGGCAGATTCACACAGTCTATTCAGAGGTAGGAGCTGCGCACACAGCCATCAGCATATCCTGTGCTGACAGGCAGATTCACACAGTCTATTCAGAGGTAGGAGCTGCGCACACAGCCATCAGCATATCCTGTGCTGACAGGCAGATTCACACAGTCTATTCAGAGGTAGGAGCTGCGCACACAGCCATCAGCATATCCTGTGCTGACAGGCAGATTCACACAGTCTATTCAGAGGTAGGAGCTGCGCGCACAGCCATCACGCTACCTAGTGCTGACAGGCAGATTCACACAGTCTATTCAGAGGTAGGAGCTGCGCGCACAGCCATCAGCATATCACTCTCTCCAGTAACCCCTACTGTGCTGGACTGGTACTAACTTGGCATTTACACTTCTACCTATTACTCCTCTGTACTTATCTGACATCCAATCTGCTCAGACCAAAGGTGAAGTCACCAACACTTTTAGCACAACCTCAGATCTCTATACCATCTGACAAATATCAGACCTGAGTATTTACCACCTACTAATTAAATTCACTTTATTACTTGAGCGCACCTGAACAATAGCTACGCTCCTAAAGAAGGTGAAACAACAACCACTTTTGTAAAACAATTCTGCAGCTGAGGTCTAGATCCCAGTTCTAATCTTACACTAACACTACCCCCCTGAAGATCTCCCTACCTTGTATTCACCCAGCCGGGTATCACCGATCCGTCCAGAAGTGGGTTCGAAGTCTTCATCCTATCCGGCAAGAAGAAGTCCTCCAGAGGCTCGGAAGTTTTCATCCAGGCAGCATCTTCTATCTTCTTCCATCCAGAGCGGAGCGGGTCCATCTTGAAGCAGCCGGCGCGGATCCATCCTCTTCTAACGACATCCTAAGTCCGAATGAAGGTTCCTTTAAATGACGTCATCCAAGATGGCGACCCTCGAATTCCGATTGGCTGATAGGATTCTATCAGCCAATCGGAATTAAGGTAGGAAAAATCTGATTGGCTGATTCAATCAGCCAATCAGATTCAAGTTCAATCCGTTTGGCTGATCCAATCAGCCAATCAGATTGATCTCGCATTCTATTGGCTGATTGGAACAGCCAATAGAATGCAAGCTCAATCTGATTGGATTTTAGGGGGCTTAGAGTAGGTGTAATTAGTTTAAAATTCTTGTAATCTTTTTTTATTTTTGTAATTTAGTGTTTGTTTGTTTTTGTAATTTAGTTTAGTTGATTTAATTGTAGGTAATTGTAGGTAGTTTATTTAATTAATTTATTGATAGTGTAGTGTTAGGTTTAATTGTAACTTAGGTTAGGATTTATTTTACAGGTAATTTTGTAATTATTTTAACTAGGTAGCTATTAAATAGTAAATAACTATTTAATAGCTATTGTACCTAGTTAAAATAAATACAAAGTTGCCTGTAAAATAAATATAAATGCTAAAATAGCTACAATATAATTATTCGTTATATTGTAGCTATATTAGGGTTTATTTTACAGGTAAGTATTTATCTTTAAATAGGATTAATTTATTTAATAATAAATAATTTATTTCGTTAGATTTCAATTATATTTAATTTAGGGGGGGTGTTAGGGTTAGGGTTAGACTTAGCTTTAGGGGTTAATACATTTATTATAGTAGCGGCGAGGTCCAGTCAGCAGATTAGGGGTTAATACTTGAAGTTAGGTGGCGGCGATGTTAGGGAGGGCAGATTAGGGGTTAATAAAATTTATTAAAGGTTAATAAATATTATGTAGGTGTCGGCGATGTTAGGGGCAGCAGATTAGGGGTTCATAGGGATAATGTAGGTTGCGGCGGTGTGCGGTCGGCAGATTAGGGGTTAAAAAAATGTATTAGAGTGGCGGCGATGTTGGGGGACCTCGGTTTAGGGGTACATAGGTAGTTTATGGGTGTTAGTGTACTTTAGAGCACAGTAGTTAGGAGCTTTATGAACCGTCATTAGCCCAGAAAGCTCTTAACTCCTGACTTTTTTCTGCGGCTGGAGTTTTGTCGTTAGAGTTCTACCGCTCACTTCAGCCAAGACTCTAAATACCGGCGTTAGGAAGATCCCATTGAAAAGATAGGATACTCAATAGGCGTAAGGGGATCTGTGGTATGGAAAAGTCGCGGCTGGAAAGTGAGCGTTTGACCCTTTCCTGACTTACTCTAAATACCAGCAGGTGGCCAAAAGCAGCATTAGGACCCCTTAACGCTGGTTTTGACAGCTAACGCAGAACTCTAAATCTAGGCGATTGTTTTTTGGGGGTTTTGTGCAGCGCAACCCATTGAAGTCTATAGGGAGAAGGAGTTAGCTCAGTTACAATATACAAAGTCCTGAAATTATCATGCCTGAGTCTTTCACTCTCATGCTTTTTACTTTTTTTAATACATGTGCAAATCTGGTTTCGTTAACATTTTAACTTGAATGCAGTTAGCATGCCACTTGTAATCAGGCCCAATATGTGTTACTTTTGTTTAAAGGTTTGTCCCATATTCTTATACATTAGAGTTTGCTCCATGTTAGATTTATATTCACCTTGAGTAGTTTTTAATATTTGGAAGACATTAGATCCTTCTAAGAGAAATCTATAATTAAAAAATAATAAATAAATAATAATAATAAAAAAAAAAAAGTAATACAATTAAAAGTCTGACCAATCAAATCTCGGGTTCTAATACTATAACAAAGTGCGGGAAGTTGTGACCCATAGTCCAATATGTACAAAAGGTTCCTCAAGTATCTTAAAGGGACATGAAACCCACGTTTCTTCTTTTGTGATTTAGATAGAGCAAGTGATTTTAAATAACTTTTCAATTTAGTTCTATTATCAAATGTACTTAATTTTCTTGGTATCCTTTGTTGAAGGAGCACCAACGCACTACACATACACATCCGGTGAACCAATGAAAAGAGGCATATATGTGCAGTTACCTCCCAGTAATGCACAGTTGCTCCTTAACCTACAATACCAAGAGAACAAATTAGATAAAGTGCCAGATTTTAAGTGGAGCGCAAAATATCGCTTTCGCTAAAGTGATATTTGCACTCCACGTTGTAATACCAGTGCACGCAAATGTGTGCTGGTATTCAATGTGTACACAACCTTGTGTTCGCATTGCACGGAAGCATTGCGCTCATGAGAGCGGGCTTCCATAGGCTCCAAATCGAAGTCTCGTTCTTATTCTGTGAGACACGGCATGATAACTCGCGCAGTGCAGGGGGTAAGTTGTGCAGTGATAGGCAGCATTTTTGAATATATATGTATATGAATATATACATATATATTTATGTGTTTATATGTGTATATTCACATATTAACACATAAATATATATGTGTATAAGCATATACTTTACATATATATATTTACTGGGAACACAGAGTTCCAATAGACGGCAACATAAAGGCATTTTTCAGTGCCATTTACTTATAACCCATATAACTACTTTTTGTAGTTATTTTATTAAAAATCTTTATTTTGTAATAAAATATGTTACACTTTATTTTTGGAGCATTTGGGGCACGTTTATAAAATTAACAACAGATCTGATCTTTGGTTAATTTTATGCCCTCTTATTGCTACCGCAAGCACGCTGTAGAAATAACCAGCCCCTTGTCATGGCTGGTTATTTATCGAGCACTCGCAAAAAGGCAAATTTACCCATTTGCGGGTGTGCAATAAATTAGTGCTCCACTTGTAATCTAGCCCAAAATAAATAAACTGGGAAAAAAATATCACATTATCTGTCTGAATCATGAAAGAAAAACACAAAATGGTTCTAAGTTTGCTCTTCAGTGGTTATTTACATGTGTTTAAATTGTGATATTCCCTTTGTTAGTAAGGATCTTGCAAAATGTATAATTTATATTTTTATCCAGGTTGATATATTAGAAATAATAGGGCGCAATCCGATATACGGCGTACTTTTCGGCGCAAGCGAGGTAACCCGCGCCGCCCGTAGTTTCACCTCGCACATTGGAGTAGCCAATATACCCTGCCAGCAGTTGCTAAAGTGCCGTACGTCGGACAAACTAGCGATGTCCAGAAATAAGCGCAAGTACAAATTTCTGGAGTCGCCAGTGACTTACGGCACTTCAGAAACTGCCGGCGCCTAAAAAACTTACTAAACTTTTAAATCTGCCGTAACTGTCTAACACGCCTCCCAAAAATAGCCGACATGTATACCCCTCTATCCGCAATCCCCCCTCTCACTCCTAACAATAAATGTATTAACCCCTAGACCGACAACCCCCCACAACGCAATAAGCCTATCCTAGTATTAACCCCTAAACCGCCACTCCCGGACCCCGCCGCCACCTATATTAAATGTATTACCCCCTAATCTGACCCCCCTACACCGCCGCCACCTATATTAAATGTATTACCCCCTACACCGCCGCCACCTATATTAAATATATTAACCCCTAATCTGATCCCCTACACCGCCGCCACCTATATTAAATATATTAACCTCTAATCTGATCCCCCTACACCGCCGCCACCTATATTAAATATATTAACCCCTAATCTGATCCCCCTAAACCGCCGCCACCTATATTAAATATATTAAGTCTAACCCTAACACCCCCTAACTTAATTATTATTTAAATAAATCTAAATAATATTAATATTACTAACTAAATCATTCCAATTTAAAACTAAATACTTACCTATAAAATAAACCCTAAAATAGCTACAATATAATTAATAATTACATTGTAGCTATTTAAGGGTTTATATTTATTTTACAGGTAACTTTGTATTTATTTTAACTAGGTACAATAGCTATTAAATAGTTAATAACTATTTAATAGTTACCTAGTTAAAATAATTACAAAATTATCTGTAAAATAAATCCTAACCTAAGTTACAAATACACCTAACACTACACTATCAATAAATTAATTAAATAAACTACAATTATCTAAACTAAAATACAATTAAATAAACTAAACTATATTATCAGATTAGGGGTTAATATATTTAATATAGGTGGCGCGGTGTAGGGGGTCAGATTAGGGGGTAATACATTTAATATAGGTGTCGGCGGTGTAGGGGGGTCAGATTAGGGGGTAATACAGTTAATATAGGTGGCGGCGGGGTCCGGGAGCGGCAGTTTAGGGGTTAAACACTTTATTAGGTATTGCGGTTGACAGGTAGATAGACATTGCGTTAGGTGTTAGGTTTTATTTTGCAGGCATTTTAGAGAGTTACGGTGCTCCAATATTTAGCGTAAGGCTTGCTATGCCTGCATTTTGTGGCGAGGTGAAAATGGAGTAAGATTTCTCCATTTTCGCCACGTAAGTCCTTACGCTGTATATTAAATACCAAACTGCGCGTGTTTTGTATGTCATTCTATGGGGAGAAAAACTATGGGCGAAGGCAGAAATATACGAGCGTAACTATGTTACGCCGTATACGTGATACCAAACCCGCACAAAATCTGGCGTCGCCGGCTTCTGCGGGTGATGCTGCATATCGGATGGGGCCCATAGTGCTTAAGTTACAGCATTTATTTGTTTAAAAGCTTTTAAAAGTGTTTTCTAACACCTAGATTACGAGTTTTGCGTTTGTGTTTTAACGCTGAAAAAATGGTAATTTCAGCGTTAAAACAGCACTGCAGCCATTACAAGTCTTGTCGGTATAGCTGTACCACAAGCCTTTTAGCCTGTAACGCAACGTCAGTCCCGCACACTGAAAACTTACGTTTTTTCATGGGACTTCCATTGCGCAGGCATTACGAGTTTTGCGTTGAGGCTAAAAAGCTTGCGTTGCAGCCTATACCAACAAGATTAGTTTCGCAATCTAAAAGCAGTAGTTATGAGTTTTACGCTACAAAACTGTTACATAAAACTCATAACTAAAGTGTTACAAACACCTATAAACTACCTATTAACCCCTAAACCGAGGCCCTCCCGCATCGCAAACACTAAATTAAATTTATTAACCCCTAATCTGCCACTCCCAACATCGCTGCCACTGATAAAAATGATTAACCCCTATTCCGCCGCTCCCTGACATCACCGCCACTATACTAAAGTTATTAACCCCTAAACCGCCACCCTCTCACATCACGAACACTATTTAAATATTATTAACCCCTAATATTCTATCTTCATCCCGGCGGCGTGGAACGGGTTCATCCTGAAGTCATCCGGTGCAGAGCATCCTCTTCATACGGTCGCCGCTATATAGTGAATCTTCAATGCAAGGTATGCGATTCAAAATGGTGTCCCTTGCATTCCTATTGGCTGATTTGATTTTGGAAATACAAATTAGCCAATAGGATGAGAGCTACTGAAATTCTATTGGCTAATTTGAACAGCCAATACAATTTCAGAAGCTCTCATCCTATTCAGTATACGGCGGCGACCGTATGAAGAGGATGCTCCTCACTTGATGTCTTTAGGATGGACCCACTTCGCGCCGCCGGGATGAAGACAGAAGATGCCGCCTGGATAAAGATAGAAGAGGTCGCCTGGATGAATGAAGACTTCTCGCCGCCTGGATGAAGATAGAAGAGGCCGCGTGGATGAAGACTTCTTGCCGCCTGGATGAGAACTTCGCCGCCTGGATGAAGATCGTTCAAGCGATACTTCAAAAACTGTAAGTGGATCTTCGGGGGTTAGTAATAGGTTTTTTAAAGGGTTTTTTTGGGTGTTTTTTTAGTTTAGGGTTTGGGCTTTTCACAAAAGAGCTAAATGCCCTTTTCAAGGCAATTTCCATACAAATTCCCTTTTTAGGGCAATGGTTAGCTTAGGTTTTTTCTAGATAGTTTTTTTTATTTTGTGGGTTTGGGGGTGGGGGTTTGTAATGTTAGTGGGACTTTTTTTGGGTAAAATAGCTGTTTAACTTAGGTCCTTTTAAGGGCTATTGGTAGTTTATTGTAGATTAGGTTTTTTATTTTGTTTTTGTTTTTTTAAATGGGTATTAGAATAGGAATAATTTTTATTATTTTTGATCATTCGTTTGTTATTTTGTGTTTTTTTTTTTGGGTGTGTTTTCATTTTTAGATTAGGGGTTGGGCATTTTATAAAAGAGCTGAATGCCTTTTTAAGGGCAGGGAAAAGAGCTGAATGTCCTTTTAAGGGCAATGCCCATACAAATGCCCTTTTCAGGGCAATGGGTAGATTAGGTTTTACTTTATTTTTATTTTGTGGGTTTGGGGGGTGGAGGTTTTGTTTTGCAGCAAAAGAGCTGTTAACTTTAGGACAATGCCCTACAAAAGGCCCGGGCCTACAAAAAGGCCCTTTTAAGGGACCTTGGTAGTTTATTTTAGATTAGGCTTTTTTATTTTTTTAAAAGGGTATTAAAATAGGAATAATTTTTATTATTTTGGATAATTTCGTTTGTTATTGTTTGTAATGGTAGGTTTTTTAATTTTTTGAATTTTAATGTTTTTATTTTTTGTAATGGTAGTTTTAATTTTTGTAATGTTAGGTTTTAGTGTAAGGCAGCGTAGCTTTTATTTGACAGGTAAGTTTGTATTTATTTTATCTAGGTAGTTATTAAATAGTTAATAACTATTTACTAACTAGTCTACCTAGTTAAAATAAATACAAACTTACCTGTGAAATAAAAATAAAACCTAAGCTATCTACAATATAACTATTAGTTATATTGTAGATAGCTTAGGTTTTATTTCACAGGTATGCATTCAGTTTTAAATAGGTATTATTTAGTTAATAATTGTAACTTTAATATAGCTCTATTTTAATTATGTTAAAGTAAAGGGGGGGTTAGGGTTAGGGTTACGTTAGGGTTAGGTTTAAGGGTTAATATATGTATATTTTTTAATACGTTTTCTTTATTAAAGTTAAATGCGATACATTATTGAAAGACTGTTCACCATGAACATAGGTATGAATAGATTGATACAGAACATTAATTATTAATATAAAACAGATGGGGCAATGGTGATGCCGTCAACAGGGATAGAGAAGTCAGAAGCCGGCGTAGAGCTTGAGGGGGGATAAGAAGGAGCTCAGTCTTGGACATGTTAATCTTTAGGTGGTGAGAGGCCATCCAGGAAGAAATACCAGATAAGCAGTCGCTGACATGAGAAAGGACAGAGGGAGAGAGAGCAGGGGTGAAGAGGTAGATCCAGGTGTCATCAGCAAAGAGGTGATATTTGAAGCCATAACTGTTGATAAGTTTACCCAGTGAAGAAGTATAAATGGAGAAGAGTAGAGGACCCAGAACAGATCCTTGAGGTACTCCAACAGACAGAGGCATTGGAGAGGAGGAGTCGCTGGCAAATGACACAGAAAAAGACCTGTGAGAAAGATTAGAGTGAATCCTGGAAAGAGCAGTGTCACAGAGGCCAAAAGAGCTAAGTGTCTGAAGGAGGAGGGGGTGGTCAACTGTGTGGAAGGCAGCTGAGAGGTCAAGTAAGATGAGTATAGAGTAGTGGCCTATATTTTTTGCAGAGATAAGATCGTTAGTAACCTTGGTAAGGGCAGTCTCAGTTGAGTGTTTGGGGCGGAATCTGGATTGCAGGGGGTCAAGCAAGGAGTTGGTGGACAGGAAGTGGGTTAGGCGATTGTAAACTAGTTTTTCAAGGAGTTTTGATGTTAGTGGAAGCATTGATATGGGGCGGTAGCTTTCAGGAGAATTAGAGTCGAGGGAGGGTTTTTTGAGTATGGGAGTGACTTTTGCGTGTTTGAAAGAAGATGGGAATGAGCCGGTAGATTGAGATAGGTTGAAGGTGTGGGTAAGAGCAGGAGTGAGGGTGGAAGATAGGGACGGTATTAGATGGGAAGGGATAGGGTCGAGTGGGCAGGTAGTGAGGCATGAGGAAGATAGTAAGGAAGAAAGCATTCTCAGTGGCTGGATGGAAGATGTATAGGGTGGCAGAGGGAGTAACTGGGCCTGTTGATGGAATATTGCAGGTTGGTGTTGGGATGTTGCTTCGGATAGTATGTGTTTTGTTTAAAAAGTAGTCTGCCAGGTCTTGAGCACTAAAGACAGATGGGGGGTGGAGCAGCTGGGTAAAGGAGAGAGTTAAATGTGGAGAAGAGTCGTTTAGGGTTTGAGGAAAGAGTAGATATAAGAGAAGAGAAGTAGGTTTTCGTAGCTAAGTGAAGGGCAGAAGAGTATGAACGAAGAATAAACTTATAGTGTATGAAGTCAGGTTCAGAGTGAGTTTTCATCCAGACACGCTCAGCAGTACGGGAGCATTTTTGCAAATAGCGTGTTTGCTGAGAGTGCCAGGGCTGCAACTGACGGCGTGATGTTTTGCGCAACTGGGGAGGTGTAAGTGTATCTAGTGCAGAGGAGAGAGTTTTGTTATAGATCTTTAGTAATTTCATTTAAGAGGGGTTTGTAATTATGTTCAAATATAAAGTTGTCATTAGCTGTAAGGTAAATCCCTAAGTATTAAATTTTTTGCATCTGGATTTTGAGAGGGCTTGTCAAACTGAATTGGCTCATGACCTCTTGTGGACCCTTACGTGTATGGAACAGCTGCTGTAAAGAAATTCTGTGCCCGTGCAGACTGGGGAAACTGCCTGTTCCACCTGACAATGTTCCAAAAATGTAAATGTCCACAGCACCAATGCAGTAAAATGTCTTTATTGACAACTAAGACAGCAACATTTCATGATAGAAATCATGATTAAGTGATTTCTATCACTAAACGTTGCTGTTTTAGTTGTCAATAAAGACATTTTACTGCATTGGTGCTGTGGACATTTACATTTTTGGAACATGACCTCTTGTGGGGTGGAAATGTTTAGAAGTTCTGATTTATGCAAGTTTAAGTGAAAGTTCCAAAGTTTGCCAAATTATTCAAATTCTAAAATTAGGGCCTGAAAGGAGTGTATGATGTTTTTGAGGGATAGTAGAATGTCACCGGCATACATTCACAATTTGTGTTCTATGTTATGTATTTGTATACCCTGAATGGTCTTATTATTTCTAATTCTTTGTGCTAAGGGTTCCAGTGATAGCGCAAATAATATGGAAGACAGGGTACATCCTTGCCTAGTTCCATTCCTGATGATTTTACTAAGGCAAGGCCTATTTGGTCAATGAATAGATAATCAATTTGGGAGTAGGAGCTGTGTGGGTTTGAATAGAAAGTGACTTTTTTTGCATTTGGATGACTTGTTCTCCAGATGTCATGAACGCAGACACTCTGTAGTAGTGTGTTAATGGTTTTGAGGTTCTTTTTAGAAATATAAGAGGATCCACTGGAGGTGTCTAGTTTGGGGTTTAAGGGAGTATTGAGATCTCCTCCCTTTATCAGAATCCCTTTTAAGCAGGGAAGAAGTTTGTCTATTGCTTTTTTAAGGAAGAGGTGTTGATTTGTATTTGGGAGATAAAGATTTACCAATGTGACTGGTTTACCATAAAGGGTTCCCACCAGTATCAGCAATCTACCATCTGTGTCCTTTTCCATCTTTTGTAACTGGAAAGAAATGTTTTGTCTAAATAAAATCCCTACTCCATTTTTTTAAGGGATGAGGAGAAATGGGCTGTTGGGTAAATTTGCTGTGCAATTTAGTTTCTCTTGATTTTTTAAAATGAGTTTCTTGTATGAAGACTATGTCGCTATGTTGCCTACGTAAGTCTCTGGTTAAAAAATATATTTTTTCCGGTGTGTTTATACCTTTTGTGCTTATAGTTAGAAATTGTAGATTTCTCATGTCGTTGGTTAAGGGTTTTAGGGGGTGAGGAATAGAAGGGTAAAGGATATGGGGGGGGGGGTGATTAGATGGGTATAGAACTTGGTTGAGGGCGTGGGATGCCACTATGGAGAAGTGGTTGTGCTGTCAAGAGTAACAATGAATGGGGTAGCAGGTGGATTATATAAGGTTAAGGAATGTGGAATGTACCTGTTAGCACCTCTAAGATGCTTAGATGCGGTTTGGTATACGGTACACAAGTGGAGGGTGTACATCCATTTCACAATGTTAATAAAGCTTATCAAATAGTGATAAAAAAGTTTTTTTTTTAACTTATACAGTTTGTTTCTGTTTTTTCTTTGGAAACTTACTACAAAATGCATAACATGTTCTATAATACACCTATGTAAACTTGTAAACATTATGCTATCAATGGCAACAATTTTAACATAACTATGCATATGTGAATAATAAGCATTATGAGGTTCATTCAGTTTGCACTCTACAAATCATATACTCATCTGTCAATGACTGCAGATGGTATTTGTTCAAATCTTACGGTCCTTATTTCGTCGAAGGAGGTGTCCCTGTACATAACAGTTGATTTGTGTTATCTCCTTCTTCTGTCGAGGTTGTCATTCTCTCAAGGGACATTGAAGTCTGTGGGTGTGATGTATCAGGTGTGAATAAAATGTTCAGGTTGAGGGGGCGTGTCCGAGCAGCGTACCTAACAGGACGCATCTACTATTAGCTCTAAAGGATCTCTCTATAATCCGCCGATTTAAGGGCACCTAACAACGAAAACATCCATATACCTTCACATATAATAGTCACTAAAGCTGTGGTGATTATATTATATCATCTAAGTGTTGTTTTTATGATATTGGAGCTGTAGTTCGGACGATCAAGACCTAAGGCGGCGGCCTGCTAGTAGGTAACGACCTCCCCCGGCTTCTCCGGGTATTCAGTGCAGGCAGCAGGTATCTGCCCTACTGACTTTATCTGTACAATAGCACATCGAGTTACATGTAACTATTTACTTGTGGACTTGCTTAACTGACTTTTTTGAACTCATAGCAAAAAAAAAAAAAAAAAGCGCTTACTGCGCCTAACACCGCATGGTCAAGATGGCCACCTCTGGAGAAGCAGAGGTACAAGATAGCTTCCAAACACGATGGCGCAGGTTTGAACTTTTGTGTCAGCAATTGATCGACAAAGCCCCGTACGAAATACTACTGGAGCGCTTTACCCTAGCAGCTGCTGACAACACTGAAAAGATCTCCCTTGACACAGCTAGCAAACATGAAGAATCTTCAGTAATCATCTCACCTTGTGAACTGCGGAGGGACATGCCGATAGTGGAGATAGCAACTGGCCCACACGCAACAACATCGGATCTGAGGGACCCAATAAAACATGAGATTCCGGACCCACCCTGTAAGCCTGTCTGGCTCCAGTGGGTGAAGGGACATAATCTAATGGCGGCAGCTGGAGGAGGATTCGGGGGGGACCCCCAAGAGGCCGTGGCTAAGCTGAAATTATTGCACACATTAGCGGTTATACCGGGCTCCCTTAACCTACACCATTCACTTCCGGAGGCACCCCAAACAATGATGGACTATCTTCAATTAATGTGTGATCCGGAGATCACATATAATACCCTCCTGCTCCTACAGAGCCACTTTCCTAACGCTCTGTATGGAGACTTGTATAATCCTGCTGGAGTGCTCCCAAACGGGTGAACAAAGCCTGGGGCTTAATACAACTCTGTACTCCAGTCTATAAAGTACAAACATTTATTCAAGTTTTAATGTTGTTGGTGTTCTAGCCATTTGTTTTGTTTGCTGGTTTATATTAGCTGCTTTTCGTGTGTATTGCATGTGGTAATTGGTAACTAAGGTACATTACATGGTTCCACAGGATCGCTTTATGATAATAACATAATAGTTTTGTTATAAATGTCACCGGGTTGCTGTCTCTGTATTAATATCCTAATAATGCTATGCTGATTTGTTTGTTTCCACTGGGGATACGTGGGGGGTCCCTGGGGGAACATATTGAGCAATAAAAGCGCACTTCCGGATAATACTATTTATGCCCATAACACGCCATAATATATATTAGCTCGGTGGTCAGTGGCCAGGGCAAGGAGCGTAGTAGATAATACTTTACATTCCATAAAGTGTTGTGGGCTCTAATATTAATCATATTGCATAAACGGCATGAGCAGAGAGACAGCAATTTACACTCATATATTTCACTTGTGGGCCACATAAGATTCAAATATAAAGCAAACCTGGTTGCTGTAATTAAGTTATTTTGCACTATTAATACTTTTAACTTCCAGGATTGGAATATAAGGGGCAATAATTTTCATAGCACAATGTTGCCACTCTCTAAAACATAAATTATAGAGTATGCTTATTAAACCCTTTTCCAGACTGATGATGGAAGGTTCAGTCCATGATACACTTTCTTGAATATTTAACTCTTTGTGTGCATGTTATACCTTCATATTTTTGTTTTCCTTTTTATTTTATACTCAATATGAACCCCTGGACTCTCTTTAAGATATCAGATAAGGCCCAAGAGCGGTCTGTACTTGTGTTTTTTATTAGGGGCTGGAAAAAAAAAAAAAAAAAAAATGAGGACTATCATTATTTCTGGGCAAGATGTGACTGTTGTATTGCCTTTTCTTTATGATATGTATTGCCTTCTTTATTTGACTTGTATACATTTATTTTTTCCTCAATAAAAATTTAAAGTATAAAATGTTCAGGTTGAATGACTTGTTGATGTTGGCCAAATCTTCTGGTGTTCGGTATATTAAAGTTTCTTCATTTTTGGTAGCGATTATGCTAACTGGGAACCCCCTACGGTAAGAAATTTTATTCTCTCTGAAAACTTCTGTGATGAATTTGAGATCTTTTCATTTTTGGAGAGTGGTGGGGCTGATGACAGGAAAGATTTGTATAGGACATTCGGCATGTGTGATGGGTGCTTTTACTCTGGCGTTTTTTAGAATCTCCTCCTTGTCTAGGTAATTCAAGAAACGGATGATGGCATCCCGTGGAGGAGCTTTTGGGGATGGTTTAGGGCGTAGTGCCCTATGGGCTCTTTCCAAGATCATATCTGGTGCTGATGTTGTACCTTTTAGGGTACAAAATAGGCTTTGAAGGCAACCATTTAGGGCAGAAGGTGTTATAGTTTCTGGCATGCCTCTGATCCTAATGTTATTGCGTCTGTTACGATTGTCAAGGTCCTCTACTTTGTCTAGTATGAAGGAGATAGTTTCATCATGGTCTTGTATTTTTTTAATTGAATGTGAGACGTCTTTGCTTATTGAAGCCTGTATTTCCTCTAAAGTAGAGATATTTGTTCCAAACTGAGTGATATCTCTTTTTAGTTCTCCAAATAATCCCTTGACTTCTTTGATATCATCTTTGGAAGAGAGATTCTTGAGGTCCTCTCTCGTCATGATAGGGTTAGCCTGGAGATTGTGCACTTGTGCAGTTGTGTTTTTTCTGTGAGTCTGAAGCTTCTTCTCCAATTGATGCTTGAGGATTTAGGAATTATTTTATATTTGTTGGCTTCTGTGATTTATCCATTTTGTGATTTTTTTTTACAAGGCATCCCAATATGCAGTAGTTTGTAGAGGTAGCCGAGAGGGGCTCTTGTTTTAGGAGGTGAAGGTTAGGTCAGTGGCAATTTATATGCTTCCTGAGCTTTTATATTTTAGCATTGTTAAGTTATATTTTATGAGGTATTCTGTGATTGCGTCTTTAGTGCGGACCTGTGATTATATTTTAGAGAAGGGGGCATTCCATGTAAGGTCACCACTTTCTGCAGAGGGTTTACTTGGCTCCCAGAAGTAGCAATGCTTTATCAGCAGTTTTTCTACTTTCCTTTTTAAGTTATATTGTATATAGTTAAAAACGGTCAAACAGTCCCAGAACAAGTGAGATAGTTAGGGTTTTCTATTTACTAAGGGCTCTCGAAGCTTGGTTCTATTTAGCTGGTATTATGTTTTGAATAAACTCAACGTGGGACCTTATATACTGGAAAGTATGTGTTATGCCAAGTGGCGTATATTAGTTCAGAGGTGTGGTGGGAAAGTGGTTACCGCTGAGGATGATTTCTGTTAAACCCCCTTATTTACTTTTGACAAGTCCGGTTTAAGGTTCACTTGTCTTTTTGTGCAAACTCCCCCCTTTTATGAGCTGAAACAGTTGGTACTCACAAGATTGTTGTCCTCTGTTATTCTCCGGAGGGGTGCCGGTGCGGCTTGTGGTGTGCGGGAGTTGCGGCTAGTGATTTTGCTGATTGAGGCCAAGGATCATGTGCTGGTGTCTGTGCCGCGTGGTATGTGGGTAAGTGTATTGCAGCTGCAGCCTCACCAAATATTGTTGTTTCTTTCCAGCCCCCTTTTGGAGTCTAAGTGACTATGTTCGGCCGCGGCTACTACTTTGGGCCGTTCACCCGGCTATACGGCTTGTGGTCTGGTCTTGGTTCTGCCCCAGGATCTAATAAGAGTGGAGTTACTGGCACGGGCGGGGTCTGCAAATGGCCTGTCCTCTTATTGCTGTGCTGGGATGTTGTTTGATAGGTTTTTTATGATAATTCCCCTGTCTATCTTCATTGTGGGTGATGGATGTTACGGAGCTCTCTTATTTTGCTGCCATTGCTCTGCACGGCATAGCTCCTCCCCCTAGGGGTTAATATTTTAATTTAGTTTGGCGGTTTAGGGGAGCCAGAGGTTTAGAGGTTAACAGCTTTATTTAATTGCGGCAATGTCAGGGAGCGGAGGAATGGGGTTAATAGATTTATAATAGTGTGGGCGATGTTGGGGTGCAGGGTAATGGGGTTAATAACTTTAGTATAGTGGCGCGATATCGGGAGCGGCAGATTAGGGTTTAATAGATTTATTTTGGTGGCGGCGATATCGGGAGTGGCAGATTAGGGGTTAATAACATTATGCAGGTGGCGGCGATGTCGGGGGCGGCAGATTAGGGTTGTTTAGACTTAGGGTTTATGTGTGTTAGGTTTAAACTTATCTTCTTTTATCCCCATAGACATCAATGGGGTTGGGTTACAGAGTTTTTCGTTCTGCAATCGCAGGTGTTAAGTTTTTAGTTAGTTTTTTTCTGACACACTCTCCCCATTGATGTCTATGGGGAAAGCTTGCACGAGCACGTCAAAACAGCGCTTGTATTTTGTGCGGCATGGAGCTTAAAACCACCATATCGTACGCATAAGCCAGCTGTTTCAAAACTTGTAATGGCTGCGATATAGAGGGTTAAATAATGCAACTTTTGTTGCGTCCGTTAATGTCCCTATAGCGTGCATAACTCAAAATCTAGCTGTTTGAGAATGAGATCACTGCAGACTTCATAGGTTTTGATTCCTGCTAGTACAAGTAGATGTTGGCAATTTTATTTGTTCATTTGATGCAATTTGATCTATTATTATTATTATTATTATTATCGGTTATTTGTAGAGCGCCAACAGATTCCGCAGCGCTATTGACAAAGGCAGAGTACAAAAAAAACAGTTATAGGGATCAAATGGGTAGAGGGCCCTGCCAAGAGTTGCACTGTTGTAGTCAGCTCTTGAGAAGGTGATCAACAAACAGCTGGACTCTTATGCTTACATGCTAGGGGGGTTCAGGGGATATCAATGGAGGAGAGGAACTGGTATAAAGTAAGGTTAGCGTAGGTTGTATGCATCCCTGAACAGTAGAGTCTTTAGGGAGCATTTGAAGCTTTTAAAACTAGGAGAGAGTCTTGTGGAGCGAGGCAGAGAGTTCCACAAGATGGGAGCCAGTCTGGAGAAGTCCTGTAAATGGGAGTGTGATGAGGTGACAAGAGAGGAGGAGAGTAGGAGGTCTTGAGCAGAGCGAAGGGGATGGGAAGGAGAGTATCTGGAGACAAGATCTGAGATATAGGGGGGAGCAGTGCAGTTGAGGGCTTTGTATGTCAGAGTGAGAATTTTGTGTTTGATCCTAGAGGCAAGAGGAAGCCAGTGAAGAGATTGGCAGAGAAGTGCAGTAGATGAAGAGCGACTTGTAAGGAAGATAAGTCTGGCAGAGGCATTAATTAAGGATTGTAAAGGAGCTAGGCGGTAGGTGGGGAGACCAGAGAGGACAGAGTTGCAGTAATCGAGGCGGGAGAGGATGAGAGAGTGGATTAAAATCTTAGTTGTGTCTTGTGTAAGGAAGTATCTAATTTTAGAGATGTTTTTATGGTGGAAGCGGCAGGCTTTAGCCAAAGACTGAATGTGAGGAGTGAAAGAAAGATCTGAGTCAAATGTGACCCTGAGACATTGGGCATGCGGGGTAGGGGTAATGATGGAGTTGTCGACAGTTATAGAGAGATTGGGGGTGGAGAGTTTTGAAGAAGGGGGGAAAATAAGGAACTCAGTTTTGGAGAGATTTAGCTTGAGGTAGTGAGAGGACATCCAGTTGGAGATGTGAGAAAGACAGTTAGTGACACGGGTTAGCAAGGAAGGAGAAAGGTCTGGTGCAGAGAAGTAGATTTGGGTGTCGTCGGCATACAAATGATATTGTAAACCATGGGACTTTATTAGGGAACCTAGTGATGACGTGTAGATTGAGAAGAGAAGGGGACTGAGGACAGAGCCTTGCGGTACTCCGACAGAATGTGGTGACGGGGCAGAGGAGGCCCCAGAGAAGGCTACACTAAAGGTACGGTTTTACAGGTAGGAAGAGAACCACGAGAGGGCTGTGTCACATATGCTGAAAGATTGGAGGGTTTGGAGCAAGAGAGGGTGGTCAACAGTGTCAAAGGCTGCGGACAGATCAAGGAGAATAAGCAGAGAGAAGTGGCCTTTTGATTTTGCTGTAAGTAGGTCGTTGGTAACCTTAACAATTGCTGTTTCTGTGGAGTGATGGGGACGAAATCCAGATTGCAATGGGTCAAGGAGGGAGTTTATTGTAAGGAAATGGGAAAGGCGTGCATAAGCTAGTTTTTCGAGAAGCTTTGATGCAAGAGGGAGGAGGGAAATAGGGCGGTAGTTGGATGGGGAAGTAGGATCAAGGGAAGGTTTTTTGAGGATAGGTGTGACCAGTGCATGTTTCAGCGATGAGGGAAATATACCGGTGCTGAAGGAGAGGTTGAAAGTGTGTGTGAGTATAGGGGTAAGGGTGGCAGAGAGGGAGGGGAGTAGCTGTGAGGGGAAAGGGTCAAGGGGACAGGTAGTGAGGTGAGAGCGCAGTATAAGTGCCGAAACTTCTTCCTCAGTAACAGGGGAAAATGAGCTAAGTTTCAGGTTATGTGGGTTGTGGTTGATTGAGAGCATTTGAGGGTGTGAGGGAATGGAATTATGTTGAGAGCTGATTTCATTTCTGATGGAGTTGATTTTGTTATTGAAGTGGTTGGCAAAGTCTTGAGCTGACAGAGAAGTTGTATTAGGAGGTGGGGGAGGGCGGAGAAGAGTATTGAAAGTGGAGAACAAACGTTTTGGGTTTGAAGAAAGATTAGAGATAAGAGTAGAGAAGTAGTGTTGCTTATGGAAATTAAGGGCAGAGTAGTAGGAGTTCAAGATAAATTTGTAGTGTTGAAAATCAGCTGAACTCCTAGATTTTCTCCAGTGCCGCTCAGCAGTACGGGAACATCTGCGTAGGTATCGTGTCAGAGGAGTATGCCAGGGCTGAGGATGAGTGTTTGATTTCCGAGCTATGGTAAGAGGGGCGAGATTGTCAAGGACGGATGTAAGGGTGGAATTATAGTGGCAGATAGATTGGTCAGGGCATGAAAAGGAGGAGAAGGATGAGAGGAGAGGTTTGATGGAATTAGAAAGCTGTTGTTGATCTAATGACGTAATGCTTCTGTGAAGTTTGGTGTGAGGAGCAGAAGGAGGGAGAGTTGTAGGGGCAAGTAAGGAGATGGTGGTCAGAAAGAGGAAAGGGGGAGTTTGTGAAGTTTGAGAGGATGCATCGATAGCTAAAGATCAGGTCAAGGGAGTGACCATCTTTGTGAGTGGGAGAATCAGTCCATTGTGACAAACCAAAAGAGGAAGTGAGTTGCAGAATTTGTTTTGCAGAGGAGGCAGTGGGATTGTCAAGAGGGATGTTGAAGTCACCAAGAATGAGGGAAGGGGTGTCTGAGGAAAGGAAATAAGGTAGCCATGCAGCCAAGTGATCTAGAAATTGAGTTGAGGAGCCAGGAGGACGGTATATGACTGCGACACGTATAGAAAGAGGAGAGAATAAGCGAATCATGTGGGTTTCGAATGAAGAAAATGTGAGGGAAGAGATGGGATGTATTTGTTGAAAGGTGCAATGAGAGGAAAGTAAAATACCTACACCACCTCCTTGTCTATTACCAGACCTAGGAGTGTGGCTGAAGTGGAGACCACCATGTGACAGAGCAGCAGTGGATGCTGTGTCTAGGGGAGAGAGCCAGGTTTCTGTTAGGGCCAGAAGGTTGAGGGAGCGGGAGATGAAGAGGTCATGTATAGAAGTGAGTTTGTTGCAAACAGAGCGAGAGTTCCAAAGTGCAAGGGGAAGTGGCTTTTGATGCAAGAGGAATGTGAGTAAGGTTGTCAGAGTTTTGTTTTTTGAGTCTGTGGGATGGTACACATGGATGTGCACGGCTAGGCAGTTGTTGGGGACCAGGATTAGGGGAGATGTCGCCAGCAGTTAGTAGAAGCAAGAGGGAGAGTGACATAAGATGAGATACAGATTTGCAGTAGTGTGACTGCTTTTGAGACAAGGTGCAGGGGGGAGAGATTGCAATGCAATAATTAATTTTTGATCCATAAATTAAAAAAATACTTGAATGGCTTTTTAATTTGTTTCTAACTGATAAAGCTGGTGCTTAGCACCTCTTTAGAATAATATTGCACATTATTGTAAATACTGTAGGTTAAAACAATTTCAGTGATATTTGACATCAGCTTAAAGTGAAATGATAAAACTGCCCTAAATATGCATTGAAATGTTATCATTTTATGGGCCACATTGCGAGTGGAGCACAAAATTGGGCTTTCAAAAGTGCAATATTTGCACTCCACTTGTAATACCAGTGCACGCAATTGTGCACTGGTGTTTCAAGTAGTCGCAATGCAAATGCGAGCTCGCATTTGCATTGCATGGAAGCTTTGCGCTCAATAGAGCGTGCTTACATAGGCTTCAATGGGAGCCTTGTTCTCATGCCGTAAGACACGGCATGAGAACTAGCGCAACGTAGGGAATAAGTCGTGCAGCGGTGGGCAGCATATTGTTAATATATATGTATATGAATATTTACATATATATTTATGTGTTAATATTTGTACATACACATATTAACACATAAATATATATGTATATAAGCATATACATTTATATTTACAGGGAACACACAGTTCCCCATAGACCGCTATGTAAAGGCACTTTTCATTGCCGTTTTTTTTTTTCAAACACTCCACACCCGCCAAATTTAAACCCTAAAAACTGCTTTGCATGGTTATTTTTTATATTACAATGCTACATTTCTTTTTTTAATAAAAAATTACAATACACTTTAATTTTGGGCCAATTGGGGCACTTTTTGAACATTAACCAGACATCTGATCTCTGGTTAATTTTCGGAGTGTTTATTGCTACCACAAGCTTGCGGTAGCAATAACCAGCCACTTGTTATGGCTGGTTATTTATCGCATGCCCGTAAATAGGCGTGCAATAAATTAGCACTCTACTTGTAATCTATTCCTATAATCTGTTCCTTCTGTCACCATCTCTCTGTCCCTTTCTTGTCTTTTTTGTGTCCTCTTTATAGCGCTGTGGAATTTTTTACTGAGCTACAAATAATTATGATAATAATAGTAATAATGTATACTTTTAAGGCTGAGCGTGATGTCTTGTACACATTCTTAACACAAATCAGAAGAGAAGTAGAAATCTGACTGAACAGCAAGCAATAGCGCAGGGAATAATTGTGTATTAACATTTATACATACATTTTAAACTCATAGCAAATTGGAAATGTGTTGTAATAAAAATGTTCATGCAATAGGAGGTAATAGTTCAAATCAAGCTTGAAATCTGTTGCATTTACACATTTCTCAACACATTACCATAAATATGTGCACTTGCTAGCCTACCTTAAAAGCAGAAAATAAACAGTAAAAATGAACACAATAAACAATAGAATACTTAATTTTCTGATAAAACATGGTTAAAAAATGTAATGAATTTAAAGGTCTCAAATTTTATAGAATTTAGTTCTTGTTAATTTCTCTGAAAAAAAATATTTTGTTTAATTAAACAAATTGCTTATCTTTCTGCTATTAACATATAATTATTTTATATGATGCTCTGTAACCCTTTCTCACACAAAGGTATAATTTTATAACTATATTCGTTCATTTTAGTAAAATAAAATGTATTAAACTTTGTGAAATGCTATTTTTTCCTTACAAAATTGTAATTTTATTTATTTATTTAAATTTTAAGGTAAATTGTAGCAGATTTCTAAACACATTGCAATAAAAATCCATAGAACTGTAAAATTGCTCTGTCTGTGGAACATAAACTATTCAAAATGCCAGGATATTTTTTTTCCCATCGTTTTGTAATCTTACCTGCTAAGAACCTTATCTTCATAAAACCGCTGAGTTCCTGAGTAAATATTCTGCCACAGATTTAAATCTTCAGGGGGATTTGATGCAAGTGGTTGCAGGATTTTACGTCTCAGGAGTTCATATCTAAAACAAAAGACAAGCAGAGAGCTTGGATTATCTCAACTAATATTATTAAACAAAAACAGGGGTTTTCAAACATTAGTTTGTTTTTACAGCTGCAAAATTGCTCAGATAAACATGTTTAGGTTTAAAAACTTATTTTGCAATTTAAAATGTCAGTGCTTAAAAAAACACATTAACACAGAAACATATCCCAGAGGTTTTATCATGAAAACAGAATCTGCAGGGGAGGCTACTGCATCTTAATACCACAATGAGAATAGTTTGTAACAGATTTAACGGTGATAAAATAATCATTTATAAAATAATGAATCAATAAAAGGAAATATACAATAATTCTGCTTGAGCTTTAATAAAGGTACAGCTTTTTTCCAATCTTCTTGGGACCCCAAAATGTTTGTATTTCAGAATAGTTTGAATTGCACAATGTTTGTATATTTGCATCTGAACAATGTGACAACTTGTAGAGGGGTTGGGACCTAATGTAAACAACAGTATCTAATGTCAATTCAAGGTCAGAATTAAAATGTTATTATTCAGATAGGACATGACATTTGAACAACTTTCAAATTTACTTTTATCATAAGATGTGCTTTGTTCACTTGGTATTCTTTGTTGAAAGCTAAACCTAGGTTGGCGCATATGCTAATTTCTAAGCCATTGAAGGACGCTTATTATCTCAGTTTATTTTGACAGTTTTTCACCGCTAGACAGCTCTAGTTCATGTGTGCAATAAAGATAATATTGTGTTCTCTACCCGGGAAGTTATTTATGAGTCAGTACTGATTGGCTAAAATGCGAGTCTGTCAAAAGAACTGAAATAAGGGAGCAGTCGGCAGAGGCTTAGATACAAGGTAATTACAGAGGTAAAAAGTATATTAATATTACTGTGTTGGTTTTACAAAACTGGGGAATGGGTAATAAATGGATTAACTATCTTTTTAAACAATACAAATTCTGGAATAAACTGTCCCTTTAAGTAATATTTGCATGGCATAATACAACTTATACATGCAGGCTAAAAGTAATTTTATATCATTTGTAATACTTTTGTATACATAGTACCATCAGACAGGTATTAGCTGTGTTAAATAAATATAGACTAGCATTTACATTTTTAGAATACAAAAAAACAAACCAAAGATGCAGACAAAAAAGTTTGTGACTTACTGGTGGGGGAAAATTGTAATTTGTAATATTTTTTTAAAAATAAATATTAATGAAAATGTCTGGATTTTGGAATGGAACACCAGATAGGGTGAATTACACTGCAAAGCAGACAATTCTGAAACTCTTCGAGCAGAAGATATAGCTACCAAAAACAAAGCTTTCCAAGATAACAACTTAATATCTATGGAATGGAAAGGTTTTACTTCTAAGTAGAAAAACACAACCAAAATGAATAGAATCATCAATTAGTTGCTTTCTAGAAGCACAAGTAATTTTGTCTTCTGACTAATTCAAGGATACAGTTAACAACAGTGTTTCTCAGACTTGTTGAATATGAAGATGGTTATAATTTTTTCATATGTTAACTTATTTAGAATTGTGATTTTACAAATTCTTATTATGTTTTCACAATTTCTGTGTAACAAATTAGGGTCATACTTTGTATATCTATGTGTATTGTTACAAATTACACTAAACTTTGCATTTCTTCTATTTAAAAAAAAAACTGTCAGCTTCAGTTTCCCATAGAGCTTCATTACTTTCTATGGGGCAGATAATCAAACATTCTCTAGTTTGGAGAGAAATTATCATGCACACTTCACAGGGGCTGAACTCACTAAATTTTCTAAGAAAAAGGTGCGGAACCTGGAAGTCCCAGAGAGATGAGAGATGCCTTCCATAGAAAAAAGCTCTCTGGATACAAAGTTTAAAATCTGAGAGAGAAGGTAACTAGAGAACATCTGGGGCTGATAAAGGTTCGGTTTGCACCAATTACAAATTAAAATGGACTATTTTCACTACAATGTAACTTGCTTTTTTCTGTTTTTTTAGTATATACTACTTTTTTGTTAAAATAAGTGTATTGTGAATTTTAAACAAACTTTACATGCATAAAGCTGACGAGATAAGGCAGTGAGACCAGTTTGTTTAAAATGCTTAGAAAATTTTACAAGACTTGCAAGAGAGCTTCAGACATACCCTGGGAACTCCCTGTTCATCCATGTCCCTCCCACTTTCTGAAACTGTCAGTTTTAGTTTTACAATGGAGAAAAACAGAATTTATGCTTACCTTATAAATTACTTTCTCTTGTGGTGTATCCAGTCCACGGATTCATCCTTACTTGTGGGATATTCTCATTCCCTACAGGAAGTGGCAAAGAGAGCACACAGCAGAGCTGTCCATATAGCTCCCCCTCTAGCTCCGCCCCCCAGTCATTCGACCGACGGTTAGGAGAAAAAGGAGAAACCATAGGGTGCATTGGTGACTGTAGTTTTAAAAAAAACTTTAACCTGACTTAATTGCCAGGACGGGCCATGGACTGGATACACCGCAAGAGAAAGTAATTTATCAGGTAAGCATAAATTCTGTTTTCTCTTGCAAGGTGTATCCAGTCCACGGATTCATCCTTACTTGTGGGATACCAATACCAAAGCTTTAGGACACGGATGAAGGGAGGGAACAAGACAGGTAACCTAAACGGAAGGCACCACTGATTGCAAAACCTTTCTCCCAAAAATAGCCTCTGAAGAAGCAAAAGTATCGAATTTGTAAAATTTAACACCACATTCACTTTACCCTCCCGTGGAGATGCCCTACTGCTAGAGCGGCAAAGAGGATGACTGGGGGGCAGAGCTAGAGGGGGAGCTATATGGACAGCTCTGCTGTGTGCTCTCTTTGCCACTTCCTGTAGGGAATGAGAATATCCCACAAGTAAGGATGAATCCGTGGACTGGATACACCTTGCAAGAGAAATGCAAAGTGCAATGTAATTTGAAAAAAATACCCAGAAATATAAAAAGTATGATCCTAATTTGTTAAAGTAACACAGAAACTTTTCAAAACATAATCAGAATTTGTAAAATCACTGCTCTAAATATATTAAAATAGAAAGTGCAAACCATAAATGTAATAATTCTGAAAGGACCCAATCTTAAGTAATATAAAAACAGAATTTATGCTTACCTGATAAATTACTTTCTCTTGCGGTGTATCCAGTACACGGATTCATCCTTACTTGTGGGATATTCTCATTCCCTACAGGAAGTGGCAAAGAGAGCACACAGCAGAGCTGTCCATATAGCTCCCCCTCTGGCTCCGCCCCCCCAGTCATTCGACCGACGGTTAGGAGAAAAAGGAGAAACCATAGGGTGCAGTGGTGACTGTAGTTTAAACAAGAAATTTTAACCTGACTTAATTGCCAGGGCGGGCCATGGACTGGATACACCGCAAGAGAAAGTAATTTATCAGGTAAGCATAAATTCTGTTTTCTCTTGCAAGGTGTATCCAGTCCACGGATTCATCCTTACTTGTGGGATACCAATACCAAAGCTTTAGGACACGGATGAAGGGAGGGAACAAGACAGGTAACCTAAACGGAAGGCACCACTGCTTGCAAAACCTTTCTCCCAAAAATAGCCTCCGAAGAAGTAAAAGTATCGAATTTGTAAAATTTGGCAAAAGTATGCAGTGAAGACCAAGTCGCTGCCTTACAAATCTGTTCAACAGAAGCCTCATTCTTGAAAGCCCAAGTGGAAGCCACAGCTCTGGTGGAATGAGCTGTAATTTGTTCAGGAGGCTGCTGCCCAGCAGTCTCATAAGCCAATCGGATGATGCTTTTCAACCAGAAGGAAAGAGAGGTAGCAGTCGCTTTCTGACCTCTCCTCTTCCCGGAATAGACAACAAACAAAGATGATGTTTGTCTGAAATCCTTAGTTGCTTGTAAATAGAATTTCAAAGCACGAACCACATCAAGATTGTGTAAAAGCCGTTCCTTCTTAGAAGCTGGATTAGGACACAGGGAAGGAACAATGATTTCCTGGTTAATGTTCCTGTTAGAAACAACTTTAGGAAGAAAACCAGGTTTGGTACGCAAAACTACCTTATCTGCATGGAACACCAGATAGGGTGAATTACACTGCAAAGCAGACAATTCTGAAACTCTTCGAGCAGAAGATATAGCTACCAAAAACAAAGCTTTCCAAGATAACAACTTAATATCTATGGAATGGAAAGGTTCAAACGGAACCCCTTGAAGAACTGAAAGAACTAAATTTAGACTCCATGGAGGAGCCACAGGTCTATAGACAGGCTTGATTCTGACTAAAGCCTGTGCAAACGCTTGAACATCTGGTACTTCTGCCAGACGCTTGTGGAAAAGGATAGACAGAGCGGATATCTGTCCCTTTAAGGAACTAGCTGATAAACCTTTCTCCAATCCTTCTTGGAGAAAAGACAATATCCTTGGAATCCTAATCTTACTCCACGAGTAACCCTTGGATTCACACCAAAAAATATATCTCCTCCATATCTTATGGTAAATTTTCCTGGTGACAGGCTTTCTCGCTTGGATCAGAGTATCTATGACTGATTCAGAGAACCCACGCTTGGATAGGATTAAGCGTTCAATCTCCAAGCTGCAGAGAAACTAGATTTGGATGCTTGAATGGACCCTGTATTAGAAGATCCTGCCTCGTTGGCAATGTCCATGGTGGGACAGATGACATGTCCACTAGGTCTGCATACCAAGTCCTGCGTGGCCACGCAGGCGCTATCAGAATTACCGAGGCCTTCTCCTGTTTGATTCTGGCTGCCAGACGAGGGAGAAGGGGAAACGGTGGAAAGACATAAGCTAGACTGAAGGACCAAGGCGCTACTAGAGCATCTATCAATGCCGCCTTGGGGTCCCTGGATCTGGATCCGTAAAGAGGAAGTTTGGTGTTGTGACGGGACGCCATCAGATCCAACTCTGGAATGCCCCATAGCTGGGTCAGCTGAGCAAAGACCTCCGGGTGGAGTTCCCACTCCCCCAGGTGAAAAGTCTGACGACATAGGAAATCCACTTCCCAGTTGTCTACTCCTGGGATGTGAATTGCAGATAGGTGGCAAGAGTGATCCTCCGCCCACCTGATTATTTTGGTTACTTCCTTCATCGCTAAGGAACTCTTTGTTCCCCCCTGATGATTGATGTATGCTACAGTCGTGATGTTGTCCGACTGAAATCTGATGAATTTGGCCGCCGCTAGCTGAGGCCATGCCTGGAGCGTGTTGAATATCGCTCTCAGTTCCAAAATGTTTATCGGGAGAAGAGACTCTTCCCGAGACCATAAGCTCTGAGCCTTCAGGGAACCCCAGACCGCGCCCCAGCCTAACAGACTGGCGTCGGTCGTTACAATGATCCACTCCGGTCTGCGGAAGCACATTCCCTGAGACAGGTGATCCTGAGACAACCACCAGAGAAGAGAATCCCTGGTTTTCTGGTCCAGTTGGATTTGAGGAGACAAATCTGCATAATCCCCATTCCACTGTTTGAGCATGCACAATTGCAGTGGCCTGAGATGAATTCGAGCAAAAGGGACTACGTCCATTGCTGCTACCATTAACCCAATTACCTCCATGCACTGAGCTACAGATGGCCGAGGAATGGAATGAAGAGCTCGGCAAGTATTTAAAAGCTTTAACTTTCTGACCTCCGTCAGAAATATTTTCATTTCTACCGAGTCTATTAGTGTCCCCAGGAAGGGGACCCTTGTGAGCGGGGACAGAGAACTTTTTTCGATGTTCACCTTCCACCCGTGAGACCTTAGAAAGGCCAGTACAATCTCCGTGTGAGCCTTGGCTCTGGGAAAAGACGACACCTGTATTAAGATGTCCAGATAAGGTGCTACTGCAATGCCCCATGGTTTTAGTACCACCAGAAGGGACCCTAGCACTTTTGTGAAAATTCTGGGAGCAGTGGCCAACCCGAAGGGAAGGGCCACAAACTGGTAATGCTTGTCCAGAAAGGCGAACCTTAGGAACTGATGATGATCTTTGTGGATAGGAATATGTAGGTACGCATCCTTTAGATCCACGGTAGTCATATATTGACCTTCCTGGATCATAGGTAAGATTGTTCGAATGGTCTCCATCTTGAATGATGGAACTCTGAGGAACTTGTTTAGAATTTTTAGATCCAGGATTGGCCTGAAAGTTCCTTCCTTTTTGGGAACCACAAACAGGTTTGAGTAAAAACCCAGTCCTTGTTCTGCAATTGGAACTGGATATATCACTCCCATCTTGATTAGGTCTTCTACAAAGCGTAAGAACGCCTCTTTCTTTGTCTGATCTGTAGACAGACGAGAAATGTGGAACCTTCCCCTTGGAGGGGAGTCCTTGAATTCTAGAAGATATCCCTGAGTAACAATCTCTAATGCCCAGGGATCGGGAACATCTCTTGCCCAAGCCTGAGCGAAGAGAGAGAGTCTGCCCCCTACCAGATCCAGTCCCCTATCGGGGGCTACCCCTTCATGCTGTCTTAGTAGCAGCTGCAGGCTTCTTGGCCTGTTTACCCTTGTTCCAGCTCTGCAAAGGTTTCCAGGTTGCTTTGGGCTGAGAAGCGTTACCCTCTTGCTTTGCGTTTGCAGAGGTTGAAGCAGGACTGCTCTTGAAGTTGCGAAAGGAGTGAAAATTAGCCTTGTTTTTAGCCTTAAAAGGCCTATCTTGCGGGAGGGCATGGCCCTTTCCCCCAGTGATATCCGAAATAATCTCTTTCAACTCGGGACCGAAAAGGGTCTTTACCTTGAAAGGAATATTCAGTAATTTTGTTTTGGACGACACGTCGGCCGACCATGATTTGAGCCAAAGCGCTCTGCGTGCCATGATGGCAAAACCAGATTTTTTTGCCGCTAACTTAGCTAATTGCAAGGCGGCATCTGTGATAAAAGAATTAGCCAGTTTTAGGGCATTAATTCTATCCATGACTTCGTCATATGAAGTCTCCCTCTGGAGCGACTCCTCCAGCGCCTCAAACCAAAAAGCCGCTGCAGTAGTTACATGAATAATGCAGGCAATAGGTTGGAGAAAGAAACCTTGTTGAACAAATATTTTCTTTAGTAAACCTTCTAATTTTGTATCCATAGGATCTTTGAAAGCGCAACTGTCTTCAATTGGTATGGTTATGCGCTTGGATAGTGTTGAAACTGCCCCCTGTACCTTAGGGACCGTCTGCCATGCGTCCCGCCTGTGATCAGTTATGGGGAACATTTTTTTAAAGATGGGGGGGGGGACAAAAGGTACACCTGGTCTCTCCCACTCCCTAGCCACAATATCCGCCACCCTCTTAGGGATCGGAAACGCATCAGTGTATACAGGGACCTCTAGATATTTGTCCATTTTACACAATTTCTCTGGGACCACCATAGGGTCACAATCATCCAGAGTTGATAAGACCTCCCTGAGCAGTACGCGGAGGTGTTCCAATTTAAATTTAAATGCTAGTGAATCTGATTCTGCCCGCTGAGAAACTTTTCCTGAGTCAGAAATTTCTCCCTCAGACATTACCTCCCTCGCCCCTATTTCAGAGTGTTGTGAGGGTACATCAGATAAACCTCCCAAAACTTCCGACTGCTCCTCATCTGTTCTCAAAACAGAGCTATCGCGCTTTTTAGGGAAAACTGGCCGTTTGGATAGAAAGGCCGCAAGGGAATTATCCATGACTGTCGCTAGTTGTTGCAATGTAATAGGTGCCAAAGCACTAGAGGTACTAGGTATCGCTTGAGCGGGCATAACTGGTGATGACACATGGGGAGAGGAAGGCGGACTATCCTCATTACCTTCAGTCAAAGAATCATCTAGGGCTATATTTTTGAGTGACACAATATGATCTTTAAAGTGTATAGACACATTAGTGCACTTGGGACACATTTTGAGTGGGGGTTCCACCATGGCTTCTGAACACATAGAGCAAGGCTTTTCCTTAGTGTCAGACATGTTTAACAGATTAGTATTATACACAAGCAGGCAAATTTGGAAAATCACTTTATCAAGTAAAAAATACAATATGCAATAAATGGTACTGTGCCTTTAAGAAATAAAAGCGCACACAATTTAACAAAACGGTGAAAAATGAACCAAATCTCTTGAAATTTTTACAGTATGTGCCTAATGCTTCGATATGATTGCAGAGCAAGTTTCAGCCTGATTAACCCATTAATGCCCAAACCGGAGCCGCCTAAAGCAAGCAACCGGTTAATAAACTACAGCACCTTGCCACAGCAGCCTGCTGTGGCCCTACCTTCCCTTAAGGATTGGATTTGAGAAAATCAAGCCTCCTGAAGTCCTCAAGCAGTCTCTGGACCCATGTGGAGCAGCATGCAAGGAAATCTGTCATAAAAAACTGCGCAACTGAGGCGTGAAATTAGGCCCCTCCCACTACACTCCGGAGCTGTGGGGCCTTCAGAACCCAATTTTAGGTGACTAAAAATAATGCCATGTGGAATAAAACCCCAATAAACACACCAAAGTGCTATAAAAGTGTCAATAAAGAGTATTTTGTCAAATAAAATAATTGATTGCCCTGCAAAAGTGATAACCAGTCTAATGAGCCCTCTTAAATAAGCCTCTAGTTCTATACTAAGTCTCAGAACATGGCTTACCCTTCCCACATGGGGAATCTTGTCAGTCTTCTAGCATTATCTTGTCTTGACTAGAAAAAAGATGACTGAAACATACCTCAAAGCAGTTAAGCTTGCAAACTGTTCCCCCCAACTGAAGTTTTCTGGTACTCCTCAGTCCTGTGTGGGAACAGCAGTGGATTTTAGTTACAACATGCTAAAATCATTTTCCTCTCAGCAGAATTCTTCATCACTTTCTGCCAGAGAGTAAATAGTACAAACCGGCACTATTTAAATTTAAATAACAAACTTTTGATTGAAGATATAAAAACTACAAATCTAACACCACATTCACTTTACCCTCCCGTGGAGATGCTACTTGTTAGAGCGGCAAAGAGAATGACTGGGGGGGCAGAGCCAGAGGGGGAGCTATATGGACAGCTCTGCTGTGTGCTCTCTTTGCCACTTCCTGTAGGGAATGAGAATATCCCACAAGTAAGGATGAATCCGTGGACTGGATACACCTTGCAAGAGAAATACAATACACAAAGTGTTAGTGTATTCAAACTATATACATTTCTTGCAGTACTATATTGCACTGGGCTTGTCTCTCCATCATATACAGAAATGAGAGAGATCTTGAAGTGCTGGAAAGTTCTGCTCTTTTTTCTTTTGAGCATTTATTGAGTTCAGTCCCTGTAAAGTCTGCAATACAATTTCAGTTCAAGCTGGAGAATCCTTTCATCATCAGGCTTAATTTCAGAAATGTTCAGTATAAGACGAGATATAATAAGCAAT
Source organism: Bombina bombina (assembly GCF_027579735.1). NCBI lineage: Eukaryota > Metazoa > Chordata > Amphibia > Anura > Bombinatoridae > Bombina > Bombina bombina. The sequence continues at coordinate 1,128,352,689 of NC_069502.1, forward strand.
ATAAGCTATTTCAAATAAATAAAAGGGGAGGAGTAAACAATTTAATACAGTCCAGTAGGTTATATGCATAATTGGGAACACATTAATAGAAAAAAAAATATTAAATTGTACTATCTCTTTAAATGCCACTAGATAATTTATCCACGGGCTTCATAGTGCTGGTAAGATTTCTTACAGAATCTTGCAAGCCCAGAGTTCTTTCATTAATCAGGTCCTTCATTTTCTATAGACACTTACATAGCATATTCATTTTATCCTAGTTTAACCCCTTAAGGACCACAGCACTTTTCCATTTTCTGACCGTTTGGGACCAAGGCTATTTTTACATTTCTGCAGTGTTTGTGTTTAGCTGTAATTTTCCTCTTACTCGTTTACTGTACCCACACATATTATATACCATGTTTTTCGCTAAAGATACCATTATTTTCATCATATCTTATAATTTACTATATTTTTTTTATAAAATATGATGAAAAAATGGAAAAAAACACTTTTTCTAACTTTGACCAAAAAAATCTGTTACACATCTACAACCACCAAAAAACACCCATGCTAAATAGTTTCTAAATTTTGAGTTTAGAAATACCCAATGTTTACACGTTCTTTGCTTTTTTTGCAAGTTATAGGGCAATAAATACAAGTAGCACTTTGCTATTTCCGAACCATTTTTTTTTTAAAAAAAATTAGCGATAGTTACATTGGAACACTGATATCTGTCAGTAATCCCTGAATATTGCTTGCCATGAATATATTAATTTTTAACAGATAACCTAAAGTATTGATCTAGGCCCATTTTGGTATATTTCATGCCACCATTTTACCGCCAAATGCGATCAAATAAAAAACAATTGTTCACTTTTTCACAAACTTTTTCATAAACTTTAGATTTCTTACGGAAATTATTTACAAACAGCTAGTGCAATTATGGCACAAATGGTTGTAAATGCTTCTCTGGGATCCCCTTTGTTCAGAAATAGCAGACATATATGGCTTTGGCGTTGCTTTTTGGTAATTAGAAGGCCGCTAAATTCAGCTGTGCATCACACGTGTATTATGCCCAGCAGTGAAGGGGTTAATTAGGGAGCTTGTAGGGAGCGTGTAGGGTTAATTTTAGCTTTAGTGTAGTGTAGTAAAGTAGACAATCCCAAGTATTGATTTAGGCCTATTTTGATATATTTCATGTTACCATTTCACCGCCAATTGCGATCAAATAAAAAAAAATGTTTTCACAAACTTTAGGTTTCACACTGAAATTATTTACAAACAGCTCATGTAATTATGGCACAAATGGTTGTAAATGCTTCTATGGAATCCAATTTGTTAAAAAATAGCAGACATATATGACTTTGGCATTGTTTTTTGGCAATTAGAAGGCCGCTAAATGCTGCTGCCATTTGTAGAGCGCCAACAGATTCCGCAGGGCTGGAATGGGTTAATTAGTTAGCTTGTAGGATTAATGTTAGCTTTAGTGTAGAGATCAGCCTCCCACCTGACACATCCCAACCCCTGATCCCTCCCAAACAGCTCTCTTCCTTCCCCCACCCCACAATTGTCCCCGTCATTTAAAGTACTGGCAGAAAGTCTGCCAGTACTAAAATAAAAGGCTTTTTTTTTTTTTAAATATCTATTCAGCTGTGATGGACCACCAACCTCCCTGATCCCCCCCAAACAGCTCTCTAACCCTCCCCCCGCTACCTATTTGCCACCATCTTGTGTACTGGCAGCTGTCTGCCAGTACCCAGTTTGCCCCCCCCAAAAATGTTTGTTTTTTAAATAAAATATTATTTTTTTCTGTAGTATAGCTGCCCCCCTCAATACCCCCTCCACCGCCCAGATCCTTTGATCTTTATTTTTTTTCCCCCTCCCTCTCCCTCCTTCCCATTCAGTTACATTGGTGGCAGTGGTTGCTGCGCACGCACGCGCACAAACATGCGCACCCACGCAGGCCCCACCACACGCTCCCGGCATGCACATTGCACATACAGGAACCGGATGCTGGGAAGCGATGGGCCACCCACCTGCCACCCTGCTAAGGCACCCACCAACGATCTGCACCATCGCTATCGGTGCTGAGAGGGCCACAGAGTGGCGCTCTACGTCGGATGCTTGAAAAATGGTATTACAGGATGCCTTATTAGCGAGTCATCACTGCAATCGCTTCCCGTGCTCAATTACACCGAGGACGTACCAGGTACGTCCATTGTCACTAACTGATTTTTGCAGGACGTACCTGGTACGTCCTTGGTCATTAAGGGGTTAAAGGGACACTGAACCCAATTTTTTTGTTTTGTGATTCAGATAGAGGATGCAATTTGAAGCAACTTTCTAATTTACTCCTATTATCAATTTTTCTTCGTTCTCTTGCTATCTTTATTTGAAAAAGAAGGCATCTAAGTTAAGGAGCCAAGCAATTTTTCAGGACCCTGGACAGCACTTGTTTTTTAGTGGGTGAATTTATCCACCAATCAGCAAGAACAACCCAGTTTGTTCACCAAAATTGGTCCGGCATCTAAACTTACATTCTTGCTTTTCAAATAAAGATACCAAGAGATTGAAGAAAATGTAATAATAGGAGTAAAATAGAAAGTTGCTTAAAATAGCATGCTCTACCTGAATCACAAAAGAAAAAAATTGGGTTCAGTATCCCTTTAAGTATATTTGTTTTTAAATTAATATATTGTGAAAAGGTTGTAAAATAAAACTGTATAATGTTTTATTGAACTATGAAAAGCCTTATCCCAAGGTCTCTGAAAGACTTTTGAATACATTTTTGAACTTCACATTACCTTAAATTTGGTCCATTAGGTCTTAAAGGAGGCTGCCATGAGATAGCAATAACTGTCTCGCTGATTGGCGTCGCTGACAAAGGACTAATACCCTCAGGGATTGTCGGATCAGTGGTGACATACGTAGGTAGACTTTCTGTACATCCTCCATGATAAATTCCACCAACAGAGCAAGCCACAATGGTCACAGAATAGTTAGTATATGGAATAAGATTTGTCACAGTATAGCTTAGCATTGTAGTATTAACTATAGAAATCCTCGGATCAGGCATTCGAATCTCATAGTTTAGTTTATCTCCATTTTGCATGATTGGAATTTTCCAACTCACCTACGCAGAAAAAAAAAAAAGAAAAGATTAAGCTATAATTAATTAAAGTATAGAAATATTATAATTCTTCATCATATTTACAATGCAATCAAAAGGTAGTTTAAACTGGTATAGTATATAACAATTTAAAGGGATGCAAAAGTCAAATTTAAACTTTCATGGTTCATATAGCATGGACTTTAAATAGATTTTCTTTTGCCATGTACTGCTTTTATCAAATAAACTTTATTTTTTGGTATTGTTTGTCGAAAGGCATACCTAGATAGGTTCAAGAGAGGCATGGCACTACTGGGAGCTAGCTGGCTATGCACATATGCTTCTTGTTATTGACTCACCAGATTTGGTCAGCTAGGTCTCAGTAGAGCATTGGTGCACTGGAGGGGAATTGAAAGGGACATGAAACCCATTCTTTTGTGATTCAGACAGCGCATACAATTTTAAACAACTTTCAATTTTAATTTGCTTTGTTCTCTTTGTATCCTTTGCTGGAAAGAGTAGTCAAAAAATGTAATTTGTACTCCTATGACACTCAAGATGAGGATACAGCTGGTGAGCAAATGAAAAGCAGGCATACATGCATATGTCCCAATCACTGACAATGTCAATATCTGACGGGAAAATAGGGTCGGGCCAATAGTGCAACCTAAAAGTCAGCATTAAACTTTTATGATTCAGAAAAAACATCCACTTTTAGGAGTTGTACATCTATTATCAAAAGTTTTTATTTTTTTGACATACTTTTTTGGCTCAGGAGCAGTATTGCAATCTAACTGGTGATTGGTGTCTATATACATACGCCACTTGCCATTGGTTTAAGGGATGTATTCAGCTAGGTCTCATTAGAGCATTGCTTTTATGGAGCTGACTTTAAGAGCACATTTATTAACCTTATGGAAGCAAATTCAAGGGCCTGAAATGCTAGGTAAGTGGCTGCAGTCTTAAGACAAAGGGCTCCATGTACAAAGCAGCCTAAGTTGAGAAGCTGTCCGCACACCATTTTATACATGGGGCCCTTAGCCTCAATTGTATCGGAGTTAAACCATCTTGATGCAATCCCGTGGGGATTATTGACAGCCCCTGCTCGCTCATGATTGGCTGCATGAGAACAGGGGTGGCATTGCACAAAAAAACAGCCCGTTGACCTTCATGCTGGGTGGGCAGCTTCCCGGAATAAACCTTGTAAATGATAAATGGATAAATGCAGTTGTTAAAGGTGTTCACGGGTGAAAAATTCATTTTGGCCAAATATTTCATTATGAATATTCCAAAAACGTTGTATTTGGATTATTTATTACCCATGCTATTCGGTATTCTTCTAATTTTAAACAAAACAAATACTGACCATTCGTGGAACATATACATTAATTTTTATTAAAAAAATGTAAATGTTCCTTTGATACAAGTGAAAAAGTTCACCTGTAACGTACAATACGTACTTCCCTTTAGCTCACTGGAGAGCCGCACTAATCCTTTTTCATAGAGCCTCGGGTGAGTGTTAATAGGAGGTTTAGCGGGATGACTCTCAGGGCCTCCGCTAAAGTACCTTCTCCTTTAGTGCAGACCCTGGGATCTGCCAGGCTAAGCCTCGTATTAGGGCGGCTGAGACTCTGTGAAGAAGAGGACATGATTAGCGTTGCTCTCCAGCGATAACGGTAAGCATTATAACTATTTAAAGGAAACTGAGTACTGACAAATTTGTCATTATTAATTTGTTTTCTTTAAATTTTGTGCTGCATTCGTTCAGATGTTCAAAATACAAATATTTGTGTTTAATTAATAAATGTGCATTCGTAACTAAACAAATGCACATTTATTAAACATGCAGGCAACAGAGCAATAATAAAAGGATCTAACACTGAAAGGAACATGAAACCCAAAATGTTTCTTTCATAATTTAGATGGAGAATACAATTTTAAATTGCTTCCAACTTTACATGTTTTATCTAATTTGCTTAATTCTTTTGGCATCCTTTGTTGAAGAAGCAGCAATGCACTACTGGGAGCTAGCTAAATGCATTGGGCAAGCCAATAACATGAGGCATATATGTGGAACCACCAATCAGCAGCTTCTGGTATACACCAGAACTGCTTGTGCAATGATAAATGCCTTAACAAATTTTGGATGTAAAAACACTTTTTTTTTTCATGACAAGCTATTTCTGTGATACAAATTTTTCGCATATGCACTTTTTTTTCTTTCAGATAGAGTATACTATTTTAAACAACTTTCCAGATTCCTTATATTATCATATCTGCTTAATTTTCTTGGTATAATTTGTTGAAGTAATAGTAATGCTTTACTGGGAGCTAGCTGAACACAGGTGAGCCAATAACAATAGGCATATATGTGTATCTACCAATCAGCAGCTAGCCCACAATAGTGCATTGCAGCCCCCGAGCCTACCTGGGATACCAAGATAACAAAGTAAAATAGAAATTACAAGTGAAATAAAAAGTTGTTTAAAACTGCATTCTCTGAACATAAAAATGTAATTTTGAATTTACTATCCCTTTAACAACATGTTTAATACTTTTAAATTGGTTAGACAAATAATAAATTAAGGGAATTTGTTTAAAAAAAATATTCTAAAGAAATATAGCATTTTATTTCTACACTAGATTGCCCCTTTAATTTAGACAAATATAATTTAAAGAACATGTATGATACATTTTGTATAAGATAAACAGTAAGCACAACTCTATAGCTATAACATAAGTATTTGTGTCTTTTTACATTTCAAGGACAATGTTTATATGTGACATGCACTGAATTGTCGGAACGTACATTATGCTGCCTAGTTTTCCTTTTGCTTGTCGGCATCCTGCCTGCAGCTTGGCAGTGTGAAGCAGCAAGCAATAGAGCCCATAAGACCAAGTGTTCACAATAGCATAAGCAGTTGCTCGTTGATTTACAGATCAGTGTTTATGCCATGAAAAAGAAAGCTCAAGAGGCAGCTATTGTGGGATGCGGAGGATCCCATCACATTGTCTTATTTTCTTGACACAGACATGCAAAGATACTTATGAAGCGTCATTATCTATTATAAAGAAGCCATTGTATAGTAACCTTGGGAAACATTGCTATCAATGGTTAAGATGTTAACAGAGACACATTGGTCTGGGGTGATTCAAACTGTAATGTATCTGTACTGTCTACATTTGCATCTGTACAGAAACATTCCAAAACGCAGCTGAAAAAAAATCTAGAATAGTGTGGGTATTCCAGTATGGGGAGATTCAAAACTTAAAAAAAAAAAGATTACATAAAAATAGAGGTAAATGTTTAATTCAAAACTAAAAAAAAAAATCACTTAAAATAGAGAATATTTTTATTCAAAATTAAAAAAGATCCCTTTAAGAATGGAGAGTAACTAAAAAAGATCACAACAAAATAAAAAAATAAATAATAATTTTAAAGCTAAAAAAATAAACAAAAATAAAGAATATTTTAATTCAAAACTAAAAATAGGATCAGTTTAAAATAGAGGCTATTTTGATGCAAAACAAAAGGCTAATCACTAAAAAGAGAGAATTTATTTTTAATACAAAGTTAAAAAATAACATACAAACACAGAATGCTTTTCATGCAAAACTATAAAAAGATCACTTAAAATACAGGATAAGATTAATACAAAATATAAAAAATATTTCAGTTTTAAATAAAGATTTAAATGTTTAAAAGTTGTATTATCACTCCGTCAGTCTGAGAGCAGAATTTAGTGCTCAATGCTGGAGTGCTAATACAGCTTCAAGTAAACTTTTTATTCACGCGGGTTAGCATGCGTATTTTAAGCTGAAAATAATTGTGTTGCGCTCGAATGAAACCTGATGCGTGCAAACCTATAGACTTAAAGGGACAGTCTACACCAGAATTGTTATTGTTTTAAAAGATAGATAATCCCTTTTTTACCCATTTCCTAGTTTTGCATAACCAACACAGTTATATTTATATATTTTTTAACTCTGTGATTATCTTGTATCTAAGCCTCTGCAGACTGCCCCTTTATTTCAGTTCTTTTGACAGACTTGCAGTTTAGCCAATCAGTGATGGCTCCCAGGTAACTTCACGTGCATGAGCACAGTGTTATCTATATGAAAAACATGAACTAACACCCTCTAGTGGTGAAAAACCTGTTAAAATGCATTCTTAAGAGGCGGCCTTCAAGGTCTAAGAAATTAGCATATGAACCTCCTAGGTTAAGCTTTCAGCTTAGAATACCAAGAGAACAATGCAAAATTGGTGATAAAAGTAAATTGGAAAATTGTTTAAAATTACATGCTCTATCTGAATCATGAAAGTTTTTTTTGGACTAGACTGTCCCTTTAAGATTCCGCGACCACGTTAATTTCTCCTCATAGACTTTAATGGAGCGCGCAAACTGAAAAAAACCTAACACTTATCGCTCCCGCGCTAACCCAACTGGGTTTTACCAAGTGCTCTAGTTTTTATGTGTTTATGTGTACACATATGTACATACATATATAAGTGTAACTGCTAATTTTAATGTATTTATGTTGTGTTTAATGCAACTTTTTTTTAGCCATGACCCTTTACGTAAGGGGGCCCATTTATCAAACTCCGAACGGAGCTTGATGGCCTGCGTTTCTGGCGAGTCTTCAGACTCACCAGAAACACAAGTTATGGAGCAGCGATCACAAAGACTGCTGCTCCATAACCCTGTCGGCCTGCTCTGATGAGGGGGAGAGGAATCGCCAGAATTCAACCCGATCGAGAACGATTGGGTTGATTGACAGCCCCCTGCTGGAGGCCCATTGGCTGTGAGTCTGCAGGGGGCGGCGTTGTACCAGCAGCTCTTGTGAGCTGCTGGTGCAATGCTGAATACGGAGAGCGTATTGCTCTCCGCATTCAGCGATGTCTTGCGGACCTGATCCGCACTGTCGGATCAGGTCCGCAAGACATTTGTTAAATAGGCCCCAAGGTCTTCAGTTGCGCTAACCCAACGGACGCAAATTTAGTTTGCCCCCGAGCGATCACATTAAAGGGATACTAAATCCAAATTTTTTCTTTCATGATTCAGATAGAGCATGCAATTTTAATTTTAAGCAACTTTCTAATTTACTCCTACTATCATTTTTTTTTTTTTTTTTTATTATTTTTTTTATTGAGGTTTTACATAACAAACATAAAACATAGTACGCCTTTTGATAAAAAAGAGAAACTATAAACAAAATTGAGCGAAACATTTCGGCAGTTCTAAAATACATTGTTGGTAGGCTGATGAAACCTCGATTTTGCAATAGTATAGCATAAATGACTGATCAGTTGGGAAAACAGTTTTAGGCCAAATGGGCCAGAAATACAACAGATAGCTGATAATCAGGTGGATAGCTCTTTAGGAGCTTCAGGAAGCGAAGGAATAAGTATATAATGAGGGGGGGGGGATTTCAGCGGGTAAGCACCGCTCTGTAAATGAGGGAAAGGGTGGAGGGGCGGAGCCATAGATACAAAGGAAATTTAAGGGACATGGAGATGCAGTGAACATTTGTGCAGAGAGGTCGCTGACACTCCGGTCACCCCCCAAGAAATCGGCCATTTCCCCTGTGATAGCCACTGGCGGCAAGTCACCCTTCTCCGGCCATAGATAGTGATAAGGTAGTGGAGCCTCTGCCATTATTACAAATAAGGAACACATTGATCCCCATCGAGAGCTGTGGTGTTGCATTGGGAGGGAGGGGCAGAGTACTTCCGTAGGTTCTCTCAGTTGCTTTTCACCCTCTATAACTTGAGTAGAGTCCGGATGCAGGCTTACCTGCATTACGTTATGTTGCTCATTTATGGCCTCCATTTTCGGGGAGTTAACTGAGCAGCCGGATCCTGAACAATACCGCAGTGCGGTAGCATCGGCTCTAATCAGATAGCTCGAACCCCTTGATTTCTCCTTAACCAGTATGGGAACCAAGTCCCCCTCACGCCTTCGAGGTTGGATCCAGTAGTACTCAGGCTTGCAATCTGTGTGGGAGTTGATACTTGTGTCAACTAGTGGTTGTCTGTCCTGTAAAGTAGCGACCTCCCTCTCCGCCATCTTAGGCTCCTCACTGTCTTCGCTACAGAATGAATGTGTGATGAGAGTTGCGAGTTCCCAAAAGTTATCGCTCAGCTGTTGATCAATCTTGTAAAGAAGCTCATGTAACTCCTCCATGATCAGCCCAGACAATTACCAAATACGATTATGATTTCAAGCTTTGTCCAAAGTATAAGTACGCCGGCCCACTAAAAGTAGGCCCAGGAATCTCATAACACGCAGCACAAGGGTTTCCTCAAATGAAGTTGGTAAACTTTAACGGCTAGATTTAGAGTTCTGCGGCCAAAGGGTTGCGTTAGCTACGCGTGCTTTTTTTCCCCCGCACCTTTTAAATACCGCTGGTATTTAGAGTTCACAGAATGGCTGCGTTAGGCTCCAAAAAAGGAGCGTAGAGCATAATTTAACGCCACTGCAACTCTCGATACCAGCGGTGCTTACGGACGCGGCCAGCTTCAAAAACGTGCTCGTGCACGATTCCCCCATAGAAAACAATGGGGCTGTTTGAGCTGAAAAAAAACCTAACACCTGCAAAAAAGCAGCGTTCAGCTCCTAACGCAGCCCCATTGTTTGCTATGCGGAAACACTTCCTAAGTCTGCACCTAACACCCTAACATGAACCCCGAGTCTAAACACCCCTAACCTTATACTTATTAACCCCTAATCTGCCGCCCCCGCTATCGCTGACCCCTGCATATTATTATTAACCCCTAATCTGCCGCTCCGTACACCACGGCAAGCTACATTATAGCTATGTACCCCTAATCTGCTGCTCCTAACACCGCAGACCCCTATATTATATTTATTAACCCCTAATCTGCCCCCCTCAACGTCGCCTCCATCTGCCTACACTTATTAACCCCTAATCTGCCGAGCGGACCACACCGCTACTATAATAAAGTTATTAACCCCTAATTCGCCTCACTCCCGCCTCAATAACCCTATAATAAATAGTATTAACCCCTAATCTGCCCTCCCTAACATCGCCGACACCTAACTTGAAGTATTAACCCCTAATCTGCCGATCGGAGCTCACCGCTACTCTAATTAATTTTTTAAGCCCTAAAGCTAATTCTAACCCTAACCCTAACACCCCCCTAACTTAAATATAATTTTATTCTAATGAAATAAATTAACTCTTATTAAATAAATTATTCCTATTTAAATCTAAATACTTACCTGTAAAATAAACCCTAATATAGCTACAATATAAATTATAATTATATTGTAGCTATTGTAGGATTAATATTTATTTTACAGGCAACTTTGTATTTATTTTAACCAGGTACAATAGCTATTAAATAGTTAAAAACTATTTAATAGTTACCTAGTTAAAATAATTACAAAATTACCTGTAAAATAAACCCTAACCTAAGTTACAATTAAACCTAACACTACACTATCAATAAATAAATTAAATAAACTACCTACAATTATCTACAATTAAACCTAACACTACACTATCAATAAATTAATTAAATACAATACCTACAAATAAATACAATTAAATAAACTAACTAAAGTACAAAAAATAAAAAAGAACTAAGTTACAAAAAATAAAAAAATATTTACAAACATTAGAAAAATATTACAACAATTTTAACTAATTACACCTACTCTAAGCCCCCTAATAAAATAACAAAGACCCCCAAAATAAAAAAATGCCCTACCCTATTCTAAAATTAAAATAGAAAAGCTCTTTTACCTTACCAGCCCTGAAAAAGGCCCTTTGCGGGCCATGCCCCAAAGAATTCAGCTCTTTTGCCTGTAAAAAAAAACATACAATACCCCCCCCCCCAACATTACAACCCACCACCCACATACCCCTAATCTAACCCAAACCCCCCTTAAATAAACCTAACACTAAGCCCCTGAAGATCTTCCTACCTTGTCTTCACCACATCGGGTCCCAATCTGTCCAGAAGAGCCTCCGATGTCTTGATCCAAGCCCAAGCGGGGGGCTGAAGAGTGACGTCCATCCTCGGGCTGAAGTCTGGATCCAAGCGGCGGCTGAAGAAGTCCATAATCGGGATGAAGTCTTCTATGAAGCAGCATCTTCAATCTTCTTTCTTCCGGAGCCATCATCTTCCAGCCGACGCGGAACATCCTCTTCTACCGACGCCTACTCGCCGAATGACGGTTCCTTTAAATGACGTCATCCAAGATGGTGTCCGTCGAATTCCGATTGGCTGATAGGATTCTATCAGCCAATCGGAATTAAGGTAGGAAAATTCTGATTGGCTGATGGAATCAGCCAATCAGATTGAGCTCGCATTCTATTGGCTGATCGGAACAGCCAATAGAATGCGAGCTCAATCTGATTGGCTGATCGGATCAGCCAATCGGATTGAACTTGAATCTGATTGGCTGATTCCATCAGCCAATCAGAATATTCCTACCTTAATTCCGATTGGCTGATAGAATCCTATCAGCCAATCGGAATTCGAGGGACGCCATCTTGGATGACGTCATTTAAAGGAACCGTCATTCGGCGAGTAGGCGTCGCTTGAAGAGGTTGGATCCGCGTCGGCTGGGAAGAAGATGGCTCCGCTCCAGAAGAAAGAAGATTGAAGATGCGGCTTGATAGAAGACTTCATCCCGATGATGCACTTCCGACTTCAGCCCGATGGAGTTTTTCAGCCGCCGCTTGGATCAAGACTTCGGACCCTCTTCTGGACCGATCGCTGAACCCGGTGAGGTGAAGACAAGGTAGGGAGATCTTCAGGGGCTTAGTGTTAGGTTTATTTAAGGGGGGTTTGGGTTAGATTAGGGGTATGTGGGTGGTGGGTTGTAATGTTGGGGGGGATATTGTATGGTTTTTTTTTACAGGTAAAAGAGCTGAATTCTTTGGGGCATGCCCCGCAAAGGGCCCTTTTCAGGGCTGGTAAGGTAAAAGAGCTTTTCTATTTTAATTTTAGAATAGGGTAGGGCATTTTTTTATTTTGGGGGTCTTTGTTATTTTATTAGGAGGCTTAGAGTAGGTGTAATTAGTTTAAAATTGTTGTAATATTTTTCTAATGTTTGTAAATATTTTTTTACTTTAGTTAGTTTATTTAATTGTATTTATTTGTAGGCATTGTATTTAATTAATTTATTGATAGTGTAGTGTTAGCTTTAATTGTAGATAATTGTAGGTATTGTATTTAATTAATTTATTGATAGTGTAGTGTTAGGTTTAATTGTAGATAATTGTAGGTATTTTATTTAATTTATTTATTGCTAGTGTAGTGTTAGGTTTAATTGTAACTTAGGTTAGGATTTATTTTACAGGTAATTTTGTAATTATTTTAACTAGGTAACTATTAAATAGTTATGAATTATTTAATAGCTATTGTACCTGGTTAAAATAATTACAAAGTTGCCTGTAAAATAAATATTAATCCTAAAATAGCTACAATATAATTATAATTTATATTGTAGCTATATTAGGGTTTATTTTACAGGTAAGTATTTAGTTTTAAATAGGATTAATTTATTTAATAATAGTTAATTTATTTCGTTAGATAAAAATTATATTTAACTTAGGGGGGTGTTAGTGTTAGGGTTAGACTTAGCTTTAGGGGTTAAAAAATATATTAGAATAGCGGTGAGCTCCGGTCGACAGATTAGGGGTTAATGTTTGAAGTTAGGTGTCGGCGATGTTAGGGAGGGCAGATTAGGGGTTAATACTATTTATTATAGGGTTATTGAGGCGGGAGTGAGGGGGGTTAGGGGTTAATACATTTATTATAGTAGCGGTGCGGTTCGGTCGGCAGATTAGGGGTTAATAAGTGTAGGTAAAGTAGCGGCGACGTTGGGGGGGGGCAGATTAGGGGTTAATAAATATTATGTAGGTGTCGGCGATGTTAGGGGCAGCAGATTAGGGGTACATAGGGATAATGTAGCTGGCGGCGGTGTACGGAGCGGCAGATTAGGGGTTAAAAAAAATTTAATAGAGTGGCGGCGGTGTGGGGGGGCCTTGGTTTAGGGGTACATAGGTAGTTTATGGGTGTTAGTGTACTTTAGAGCACAGTAGTTAAGAGCTTTATGAACCGGCGTTAGCCCAGAAAGCTCTTAACTACTGTTTTTTTTCTGCGGCTGGAGTTTTGTCGTTAGATTTCTAACGCTCACTTCGGCCACGACTCTAAATACCGGCGTTAGAAAGATCCCATTGAAAAGATAGGATACGCAAATGGCGTAGGGGGATCTGCGGTATGGAAAAGTCGCGGCTGCAAAGTGAGCGTTAGACCCTTTCCTGACTGACTCCAAATACCAGAGGGCGGTAAAAACCAGCGTTAGGAGCCTCTAACGCTGGTTTTGAAGGCTACCGCCCAACTCTAAATCTAGCCGTAGGTTAGTCACATTTTCAGTACAACTTTTAGTTATGTACAAGTTGCTGATGTTCTGTATGTGAAATTTGCAGATTTCTTTGTAAAAAAAAAAACTACTTTATTTAGGCATAATCTAAGAGCTCAAGAAACATGCGTCTGGCTGTCTCAGCTGCTGGCTCCGCCCCCCCCCCTCCTACTATCATTTTTACTTTGTTCTCTTGCTATCTTTATTTAAAAATCAGGAATTTAAAGCTTAGGAGCCAGCCCATTTTAGGTTCAGCACCATGGATAGTGCTTGCTTATTTGAGTCTACATTTAGCAAACCAATCAGCAAGCATAACCCAGGTTTTAAACTAAAAATGGGCCGGCTCTTTAGCTTTACATTCCTACTTTTTAAATAAAGATAACAAGAAAACAAAGAAAAAAATGATAATAGGAGTAAATGAGAAAGTTGCTTAAAATTGCATGCTCTATATGAATCATTAAAGGGACAGTCTACACCTATAACAACCTTAGCACTTAGCTACAATTTTTTGCTGGCAATTGTATTGAACCCCTGAATCCATATTTTCGCTTATTCACTCACCCACATTTTCTCAAAAGAAGTTTATATTTCATGAATCAAGTATGGCCGCCAAACTCCTCCCAATAGCTTCTCCTCCTACCTTATCAAGTGGTTCTCCTTCCCTATAACACTCGTGCACGGAGCACCTAGCGACATCATAGGACTCTAACACGCATGCTTGTAGAGATGCAGCTCGAAACCAGAAGTCTGTCAGCGTTATCTGAGCAAACCCAAAAGCGCTCCCTTTTTTTGCGGTTCCTCCGTTGAAGCTATTCTAACACTCTGAAGTACTTCTGATATTTGAATGCAGCAGAAACATAGAGATAAAGTTTGGTTCCGGATAGTTGGTTTCCAGTGATGTTGCGCATGTGCGAAGCACTGAAAGCACAATACAGTATTTTAATCGGTGATCAATTTTCTATTGGACAGTTGAAAATAAGAGAGTGGGTGATGTATTGGGTAGGTGGAGCGGAGCGGCCATTTCTAACCGTCGGAATATAACTTGACTCAATATGGTTGCAGGGGTGAGTAATGAAAATCAGAAAATAATCTAACAGATGGACTAAGGTTGTTATAAGTGTAGACTGTCCCTAAAGAAAAAAAAATTGGGTTTAGTGTCCCTTTAACTTTCAACTTGTAATACTGCGCTAAAGTTGCAATACTATGCTTAATGCACCACTTGTAATCTAGCCCACTGTTGGGCTATCAAAAAAGTCTTAAATTTAGAAAGTCTCTTGGAGAACAAATAAAACTGAATAGTGGTTCAGAAATAAATGGGGCATTAAAGTTGTTGTTTTTTATTTATCCATCAGAAGCTATTCACTGCATTGCACATAACTTGCATGCAAAATAAGTATTTTAAAAACATTTAAAACTGTCATAAAACTGAAATATAAATGGCATGTCATACCTCTGAACAAGTCCATTAAATAATGTTTATTTTACTTTCTCTTCTGTATCCAATCAAGCAAATATGTAAATGAACTCCTGCAAATATCAACCAATAACTGTGCAGCTTGTACAAGTGTAAAGTTTTTGCATTCTATGGAATGCACTTCATCCTCTCTTGGGAATTAAAAAACTACATTTTCCAGAGATAAATCAGAGTAAATGATGGGAAGTTATATAATGAAAATGCATTTAAATTGCATTGAAAAGTTTTTTATCAAATCATGAAACATTTTGGTCCAGATTACAAGTGTAACGCTAACAGTTACATGCGAGTCAAAGGGGTTTACTGCTGGTCGGGTTTTTCCCTTGTATTACAAATTGAAAGTTAATGTGATTACTTGAGCATAATTGAAGTTAACAAGCGGATAGCGTGACATCAGAACAAAAAAGTCTCACAAAACACATCAAAAATACACTACAAAGTACAGTTACACTCATAATAACAAAAAAATATTGCATAAAAAGTTCTAAGGGCTCAAACATATGAGGTATTAGAAAAGAGCTTTAACATAGAGATACATACATATACATGTCTATATATATATATATATATATATATACAGTATGTGTGTGTGTGTTTATATGTGTATACAGATAAAAAGACATATGTATACCCATAAGATATATATATATATATATATATATATATATATATATATATATATATATATATATATATATACATGCATTGGAGTCTTTTGCAGTTAAGTGGATAATAACATGTAAAAACATATTTATGCAATATTTATTTTTAATAGTGTTATAAGTTTAAATATTTCACATTCCAATGTTCTGCACATAGCATATGTAGTTATTAATAGATATTCCTATATATATCTGTATATATCTACACCTATATATATGTTTATATATAGGTATAGATATATATTTGTGCAAAAAAATCTTATTTACAGTATATAGAAATATGTATTTAAGAATAAATAGAACATATTTTTATATGTGAAATATTCATATTTTCATGTCGGGTTAGTGCACTTGAGAATATGGCCCCGGTGGTCGAAAGTGCTATGAGGTGGGGAAATATTCAAAGGGATCCCCCCCTATGTTGAGCAAGCCTGTCGAAATATTCCAAGCTCCAAACATAGCAACCTCGCCAAGAGGCGTTTACTATACATACTATCGGTTGGCAATGCTGGCTATAGACAACACCCAGCATTGCTGACTATATTTGGTGATGTATATTAAATGGATCCTTTGAATAGAACTGCTGTGTACCTAACCATTAACCCTAATACCCCTAAACCGAAGTAACCCACAATCATAAACTAACACTAAACTAATAAAGATCTAAACCGCCATAAACCCCTATGCTGCCACATAGCCATGTCAAGTCTCTAACTATTAACCCATATGCTGCCACATACCCACCGTAAGTACTAAACTATTAACCCCTATGCTGCCACATACCCACTGCAAGTCTCTAACTATTAACCCCTATGCCGCCATATACCCACCACAAGTAACTATTAACCCCTATGCCGACATATACCCACAGCAAGTAACTATTAAGAGGAGTGATGGCAGAAATGCTAAAAATGCTCTGTTTTAGTCTGAAATTCCTGGTCCTTAAGGGGTTAATCTTCTAACCACCCCTCATACCTGTATGGGAGTTTATTAGGTGATTATTGATGGTTACCATTTATTGTACCTCAATTTTTCTAACCAATTTAATATGTATTTATTTGTTCTTGTGTTTTTTATTTTAAACATAAATATATTTTTTAAAATATATATTTATGTTACAAAAGGCATTAGTATTACAATAGTTTTATTACATAACAGGCACGCAGTTATGTAATACTATAATTATAATGCACCTGTCTTTTATAACATAAATATATATTTATTTCCTAAGATATGGTGAGTCCACAGAATCATCAATTACTAGTGGGAATATCACTCCTGGCCAGCAGGAGGAGGCAAAGAGCACCACAGCAAAGCTGCTATATATATATATCACTTCCCTTACCCATAACCCCCAGTCATTCTCTTTGCCTCTAGTACAAGGAGAAGGTGAAGTAATTAGGTGTCCTGATTAAGATTCTTCTAACAATATTTTTTTATTTTGAAGTCTGGGCAAGATTGCTCTAGCCTTCTATCACAATTTGGGTCTAGCTGTACTCCACGTTAGTCTCTTCAGCAGGGCTGTGGTGGCTTTAAAGCAGTTAGGAACTTGTAAAGTGTGCTTTGCTGAGTTTTCCTAACATGTTGCTGCCCTGGTATAGAAAGCATGAGTAAGTTTACTCTGTCTTTCTCTTTACACAGGTCTCTGTGAGGCGTGGCATCCTCTCAAACTTTGTGAGCCGTCTGACTGCCGGACGGCTAGAATGCAGGTAAGTTCTTTTGTTCTTTTGGGGCTAGAAGGCTGGCACTGTTGCTGTTAAGTGGGACAAATCCTGAGGGATTCTTAGGGCAGTATGCTGGCACATTAGTCATGAGACTTGGAGACTAGGGGTTAATCTCCTTCATAGTAAGGAAGGGGTTAACCAGCTTGGGGCTTAAATCTTTTTTGTGTACTGTTTGATTTTGGGCAGCTTCCTATGGTAGTGTCTGAGAGAAAGTGTATAGGGCTGCATAGCTTGTCTTATGAGAAGTAATATCTCTGAGTAGAGGTATTTTATTCCGCTTTTTTAGGAAACGGAGCAATGCCTTTTTATATATTTTACTTTTGTCTGTACCCTACACAAATTTGTATGTTGTAGAAGCTCCATGTTAGGTGCTTTTTGTGCAGCAGGATGAAGCGCGATGTTTGCACGCTTCATCTCCATGCCTTTTTTTGTGGTCCCACCTCCCATGTTTCAGGAGGAGAAGCGCCATCTTTCCGTATTCAGGTTCTCCAAACAGAGCTTGTATAGAGTTTTAGTCTGCTGTTTTTTTTTAATCTTTAGAGTACCTATATTTATTTTTTATTTTTTATTTGTGTAAATAAACTATGGTAATCTGTCTCTCCATTTCACTCAGGGATACCATGGGAGAGGAGGAAGACTTTTTTTTGCTCTGATATGGCACTCTATTGCATATGCTTGTTACATGGGCCATTTTCATATCCCCTATTTATGTTAGAGTTCTTTTATATAAGGAATTTTTATCATTATTTCTATAGACAATTCTTACGCTGATATTTTTTCATTTAAAGTGAAAGCACAAGTTAAAAAAAAAAAGGTTTTTTGAACCTCATGTCTCCCAGGGTTAGGATGTTTAGGCAATGAGGGGTTGTATTGGCAGGAATCAGGTTTCAGGGAGTTGCTGGGGTGCCATTCTTGGATGTCATAATGGTTCAGGTGCCATGTGATTAACAAGTAATCTCTCATACTGAGATATTGTTGTCTTTCTTCATTCCTCGTTTGGAAGTGAATCTGAAAATAAGTTCCCTTGGTCCAGCTACAGAGGTATTTTCTTAGGGACCAGATTGGTTTACTTCTCTCAGAGGTTATTTTTGACAGAGGTCAGGATATAGAGGATTTTTTTCTTCTTTCCTCTTTCGGCACTCTACGGTTTGGCCTTTTAGGGGCCTGATGTATGGAATGGTCTGACGATTGCTTCATTGGACATCATCATCCCTTTGTCTGATCCATCTAAGAGTCTGCGGTTATGCATGATTCAGATAGTGGACCAAGGATTTTGTGGCTCTGTCTTAGAGGATAGATCTAGGTCTGCCGACATAAGATTCTTCCTTATGATTCAAAGAGGGGAATTAGTGGTAGAGCGCTCGCTTTGCTTGCGAGAGGTAGCGGGATCGTTACCCGCATTCTCCAGAGTCTTTTGGGTTTCTCAGGAGCATCTGTCTTGAGGCGCATTCTTCCGGAGACCTTTCCGAGTAATAGTCATGGTTGCTAGCCTGTTGGGTTGGTGACTATGTACTTGGGAGGAGCTTGCTCCCCACATCACCATATTGGAGTGGAGAGCGATCTACAATGCTCTGACGATTTGGCCTCTGTTGTCCTACCCTTTTTTTCAGGTTATAGTTGCTATTTCTTCTCAGTGGTTTACACTAAAGTTCCTTTGCCATGATAGGCGTGGATTGTTCGGTGGGAGGACGCTTGCATTCTAGTTTATCCACTATTCACATTTCAGTGTATACTGGGTGCGGACTTCTTTAGCTGTTAGTTTTTTCATCCCATGACTGGGTTTTCCCGGAGGTATTCTCCAGTTTAACTTTCACATGGGGGGGGGTGCTGGAGTTGGAGATAACAGTATGCCAAGTTTCCAGGTTATGTTTAGGGTCAGAGATTAGCAGGCTGCTCTGCTATATACCCTGGCGGTTCCTTGGGATTTCAGTCTGATGGCTCTCCTCCACAAGTCTTTGCTCATATCAAATGGGAGTAGGCATCAGTATTGTTATAAGTTCCTGCATAGTCTCGCAGGATCTTGTTTTCTGACCTAGCAGAGATGTAGTTTTTCCATCTTGGTGGTTGTTCCTGTGGAAGGACCTTCTAGTTCAAGTTTTTTTCTTTCATTCAACTTCTTTTTCTCTGAAGCTTTCTGCTTGGAGATTGACTTCTTAGTTATGTCTAAGTGTTGTTTTTCTGAATCGGTCATGATTCAGGCTCGCAAGTCTGTTTCTTTTACCATAAGGTATGGCGTAAATTCCCTGATTGTTGTGAATCCATGGACTTCTTTTGGAAATACGGTCAGGATTCCTAGTGGTTTTGCCCTTCTCCAGGTAGGTCTGGAGGAAAGTTTGTCAGTCAGTTCTCTGAGGGGTCAGTTTTTTGCTTATTTTTTTTTTTTTTTACACAGGTGTCTGGTGGATGTGCCAGAAGTGTATACTTTTGTCAGAACTTGGTTAGTATCAGGCCCGTTGAAGTCTGTTGCTCTTCTTGGAGCTTTACATTTGTTTTAAGGTTTTTGCAGCAGGCTCAGTTTGAGCCTTAGCATTCCATAAGATGTTATATCTTTTTCTTGGAATTTTCTTTTTTGTTATATATTTAGCTCAGTGAGTTCAGGTACTCTGGGCTTTGCAGTGTGATTAGTTTTATCTTTTCAGATAAAGCATTTTTTTTATCCTAGGTGGAACTTTTGTTTGGAAATTGTTGTTCCCTCTCTGTGTCCTCATTCTTATTTTTTGAGGTACGTGTATGCACAATTTGGATGTTGTGCAGGCTTCTGTTTTTGTTTGTTTTCTCTGTATTATAAAATTACTGCTACTTCTCTTTTTTCTGGTTGAGAAGTTTACTTTGTTTGCTTTTCAGAACTGTGGGGCTGCAGTTTTCTGAGAGAGTTATGGCTCATTATTTGAGGGTTGTCTCTTCTTTTTGGGCTTTCAAAATGAAGTTTCTGTGGAACAGATTTGCAAGTCTGCAACTTTGTTTTTCTTTGCATTTTTTTCCAAACGTTACAAATTTGATTCATTACCTGTCTTGTCCCTCCCTAATAATCTGTGCCCTCTAGCTTGAGTATTGGTTCCCACTAGTAATTGATGATTCTGTGGACTCACCATATCTTAGGAAAGAAAACATAATTTATGCTTACCTGATAAATTAATTTATTTCCGAATATGGTGAGTCCACAGCCCCCTGTCCGGAAATGTTACAAATTTTATTCACTGTCTCAGTTGAGGCTTCTTTTGGGATATAGGTTCGTCAAGCAGTGGTGCCTTCTGTTTAGGTTACCTGTCTTGTCCCTCCCTAATAATCTGTTTCCTCTAGCTTGGGTATTGGTTCCCACTAGCAATTGATGATTCCGTGGACTTACCATATCTTAGGAAAGAAAACATAATTAATGCTTACCTGATAAAATTAATTTATTTCTGGATATGGTGAGTCCACGGCCCACCCTTTATTTTAAGACAGTTATTTTTACTAAAACCTCAGGCACCTCTACACCTTTGTGTTATCTTCTTTTTCCATTTACCTTCGGCTGATTGACTGGGGGTTATGGGTGGCATATATAGCAGCTTTGCTGTGGTGCTCTTTGCCTCCTCCTGCTGGCCAGAAGTGATATTCCCACTAGCAATTGATGATTCCGTGGACTCACCATATCCGGAAATAAATAAATTTATCAGGTAAGCATAAATTATGTTTTTAAAAATATATTTATAGTAACAATAATAAATAAATGCACCAAGCAAGAATATCTACATATTAATTTATATAGTCAATACTTAAACTAATACACATTATGCATGACCATGCATTTTATTTCAAAGATTGTAAATATAAGGCATTCAATAAATATTTAATATTTAAACTGTTATGTATGTATATTGCATAATGCTTTAAGTATTGCATATACATTCAAATGTATTTGTTAGCTTGTTGTGTTTATTAGTGATAACATAGATATATATGTTAATATATATTTATGTTATAGTAGTTAGTAGCTTTAAATTATATTTTACATAGCAGGCATGCAGTTATGTATAACTATAATGTTAATTATACTGTCATTAATAAATAATAAACACAACAATCAACATTAATGACATTTTAATTTATACAAAAATATTTAAACATTATGCATTGTACATAACAATGCATCATTTTTAAATATTGAATGTTTATGTGTAGGGCCTTAGATTCTACAGTTAGTTTAAAGTGAAGGTCAATTTTGATGAATTCTATTAAAAACAAGGGCACTTTAATTCATCAAAATTGACATTTCACTCGTTTTCTTCAAAAACTCACCTTTTAATCCTGGCAGCCGCTCCAGCACTTCCTCCGCCCGTCGCAAGCCGTCTTTGCGGGTCCAAAATGACGAAACCAGCTTCCTCCAATCACAGCGTTGCAACAGGCCAAGATTCCCCCGGGGGTGAAGCCATGATTGGAGGAAGTCAGATTCGTCATTTCTGAG
Organism: Bombina bombina; assembly: GCF_027579735.1. NCBI lineage: Eukaryota > Metazoa > Chordata > Amphibia > Anura > Bombinatoridae > Bombina > Bombina bombina. The sequence goes on from NC_069502.1 coordinate 1,128,374,484, forward strand.
GTCTGCAGAGGCTTCCGACGGCCGGGGGAATCGCTGGAGTGGCTGCCAGGATTAAAAGGTAAGTTTTTGAAGAAAACAAGTGAAATGTCAATTTTGATTAATTAAAGTGCCCTTGTTTTTAATAGGATTATTAAAAACCAGGCACTAATTCATCAAATTTGACCTTCACTTTAAGATAATGGCAGATTAGGGGTCAATGTTTAAAGTATTGTAAATATCTATAGACTAAAAGGTATTTAATGATGCTGTCTATTATTTTAAACATAAAAATATATTTTCAAATATATATTTATGTTTGAAATAATAGCATACAACCAATAAATACCTTTTAGGATACCTACAACACTTTAAAAAAATCTACATTGTACATTACAATGCAGATTTTGTCAAGGAGATGAGGTAAACGCAGGAGGGCCGGCAAAACCTCACCTGCCTAGACGGGCCCCAGGAACCTAGCGCCGGACCGGAATTGAGCCCTGGTCCGCCGCTTCTGAAAGGGGTGCAGGGGATCAAGTCACCATTTTAGTATGTTGTCTGCAATTTGATGAGGCATCTAGGGATACCACTTGTTTGGGGGTGCTACCTTCTGGGAGGAATCAGGGGCCAGATTTGAAAAGCAAAAGCGCTAAATCACTTTCGGGCAATGCCCTACAAAGTGTCCTTCTAAGGGCAATATTTAGAGTAGGTTTTTGTATAGGGCTTTTTATTTTGGGGTGGTTTTTTTTAAGGGGAATTTAGTTTTAGTATAGGCCTAACTGTTTTTTTTTATTTTTGGTATTTTTTATTTATTTTTTAATGTTTGTTATTTTTTATAATCTTAGTATTTGTTTTATTTTGTGTAACTTAGTGGGTGTTAGGTTTAGAGGTCTTGGGGGGTTAGCTATAGGCGTGTTAGGATATTGTGACTTCAGAGCTCTAGTTAACTGTTATGCTCAACTAATAAAAGGGGGGGAAACATCAAAAATACCTTTAAAAGAACCATCATAATAACATTGTCTGATAATTGTTTTTATTATATATTATATATTCTTATATTATATATTATATATTATTATATTTTAAATTACAAGGGTTCAAATATATGAGGTCTCAGGTATTAAAAAAAAGGATTACAAAGGGCTTTAACATACAGATACGTATATATACATGTCTAAATATTATGTATGTATGAATTTATTTTTGTATTTATATGTGTATGTATGTATTTACAGATATATATAAATATATAAAAACATAAATACATCTGTATACATATATACAGTATAAGTGCATTGAGCCCTTTGCAGTCAAGTAGCTGAAAACATGAAAAATCTTCATATTTAATAAAGTGTAAATATTTAAAGGGACACTGAACACAAATGTATTCTTTCTTGATTCAGATCATAGCATGACATTTTAAGCAACTTTCTAATTTACTCCTATTATCAATTTTTTTTTCGTTTTCTTGCTATCTTTATTTTAAAAGCAGGAATGTAAATCTTAGCAGCCAGCCCATTTTAGGTTCAGCACCATGGATAGCGCTTGCTTATTGGAGGCTTACATTTACCCACCAATAAGCAAGCATAATCCAGTTTCTCAACCAAAAATGGGCTGGCTCCTATACATCACATTCCTGCTTTTTAAATAAAGATAGCAAGAGAATGAAGAAAAATTGATAATAGGAATAAACTAGAAAGTTGCTTAAAATTGCATGCTCTACCAGAATCATGAAATAAAAAAAATTGGGTTTAGTGTCTCTTGAATGTAACTATTTCATATTCCAATATTACTCACATAGGGAAATAAGTTCTAAGTATTTATAAATAGATATTCCTATATATATTTGTATAGGTCTATTCCTATATATAATTATATAAATAATATAGATAGATATTTTACCACAAAAACATTATATATATATATATATATATATATATATATATATATATATATATATATATACACACACACACACACACACACATATATATATATATATATATATATATATATATATATATATATATATATATATATATATATATATATGTATATATATATATATATATATATATATATACAGGGAGTGCAGAATTATTAGGCAAGTTGTATTTTTGAGGATTAATTTTATTATTGAACAACAACCATGTTCTCAATGAACCCAAAAAATTCATTAATATCAAAGCTGAATAGTTTGGGAATCAGTTTTTAGTTTGTTTTTAGTTATAGCTATTTTAGGGGGATATCTGTGTGTGCAGGTGACTATTACTGTGCATAATTATTAGGCAACGTAACAAAAAACAAATATATACCCATTTCAATTATTTATTTTTACCAGTGAAACCAATATAGCATCTCAACATTCACAAATATACATTTCTGACATTCAAAAACAAAACAAAAACAAATCAGTGACCAATATAGCCACCTTTCTTTGCAAGGACACACAAAAGCCTGCCATCCATGGATTCTGTCAAGTGTTTTGATCTGTTCACCATCAACATTGCGTGCAGCAGCAACCACAGCCTCCCAGACACTGTTCAGAGAGGTGTACTGTTTTCCCTCCTTTTAAATCTCACATTTGATGATGGACCACAGGTTCTCAATGGGGTTCAGATCAGGTGAACAAGGAGGCCATGTCATTAGATTTTCTTCTTTTATACCCTTTCTTGTCAGCCACGCTGTGGAGTACTTGGACGCGTGTGATGGAGCATTGTCCTGCATGAAAATCAGGTTTTTCTTGAAGGATGCAGACTTCTTCCTGTACCACTGCTTGAAGAAGGTGTCTTCCAGAAACTGGCAGTAGGACTGGGAGTTGAGCTTGACTCCATCCTCAACCCGAAAAGGCCCCACAAGCTCATCTTTGATGATACCAGCCCAAACCAGTACTCCACCTCCACCTTGCTGGTGTCTGAGTCGGACTGGAGCTCTCTGCCCTTTACCAATCCAGCCACGGGCCCATCCATCTGGCCCATCAAGACTCACTCTCATTTCATCAGTCCATAAAACCTTAGAAAAATCAGTCTTGAGATATTTCTTGGCCCAGTCTTGACGTTTCAGCTTGTGTGTCTTGTTCAGTGGTGGTCGTCTTTCAGCCTTTCTTACCTTGGCCATGTCTCTGAGTATTGCACACCTTGTGCTTTTGGGCACTCCAGTGATGTTGCAGCTCTGAAATATGGCCAAACTGGTGGCAAGTGGCATCTTGGCAGCTGCACGCTTGACTTTTCTCAGTTCATGGGCAGTTATTTTGCGCCTTGGTTTTTCCACACGCTTCTTGCAACCCTGTTGACTATTTTGAATGAAACGCTTGATTGTTCGATGATCACGCTTCAGAAGCTTTGCAATTTTAAGAGTGCTGCATCTTTCTGCAAGATATCTCACTATTTTTGACTTTTCTGAGCCTGTCAAGTCCTTCTTTTGACCCATTTTGCAAAAGGAAAGGAAGTTGCCTAATAATTATGCACACCTGATATAGGGTGTTGATGTCATTAGACCACACCCCTTCTCATTACAGAGATGCACATCACCTAATATGCTTAATTGGTAGTAGGCTTTCGAGCCTATACAGCTTGGAGTAAGACAACATGCATAAAGAGGATGATGTGGTCAAAATACTCATTTGCCTAATAATTCTGCACTCCCTGTATATATATATATTAGTTTATTACAAAATAAAACATTCTTCTATGTGAACAACATTGGAATGTGAAATATTAAAATTTGTATGCACTTGAAAAGTATAGATGTCTTTTTTCCACTTTTCATGCTCCATTGAAGTCTATGGGGTAGGGATGGGCAAATGTGCTGAAAATGTAATTTGTTTCGTAGAACGAATAGTCCTGTGGACATTTGTTTTGGAAAATCTAATGTTGATAGGAATGAAAATCCATTAAAATTCGGTAATTGAATTCTACTTTCGTTTCTGAATGTTCATAATGAAATCGAATATCCAAATTCGAAATTGCGACTGTAACATTCAATTTAACAAAACAAAATTTATGCTTACCTGATAAATTTATTTCTCTTGTGGTGTATCCAGTCCACGGGTTCATCCATTACTTGTGGGATATTCTCCTTCCCAAGAGGAAGTTGCAAGAGGACACCCACAGCAGAGCTGTCTATATAGCTCCTCCCCTAACTGCCACCCCCAGTCATTCGACCGAAGACAAGCAAGAAAAAAGGAGAAACTATAGGGTGCAGTGGTGACTGTAGTTTAAAAATAAAAAACACCTGCCTAAAAATGACAGGGCGGGCCATGGACTGGATACACCACAAGAGAAATAAATTTATCAGGTAAGCATAAATTTTGTTTTCTCTTGTAAAGTTGTATCCAGTCCACGGGTTCATCCATTACTTGTGGGATACCAATACCAAAGCTTTAGGACACGGATGAAGGGAGGGACAAGGCAGGCACTTAAACGGAGGGCACCACTGCCTGTAAAACCTTTCACCCAAAAATAGCCCCCGAAGAAGAAAAAGTATCAAATCTGTAGAATTTAGGAAAAGTATGAAGCGAAGACCAAGTCGCCGCCTTACAAATCTGTTCAACAGAGGCCTCATTTTTAAAAGCCCATGTGGAAGCCACCGCTCTAGTGGAATGAGCTGTAATTCGTTCAGGAGGCTGCTGGCCAGAAGTCTCATAAGCTAAGCGGATTATGCTTCTTAGCCAAAAAGAAAGAGAAGTTGCTGAAGCCTTTTGGCCTCTCCTCTGTCCAGAGTAGACAACAAACAAAGCAGATGTTTGACGAAAATCCTTAGTAGCTTGTAAATAAAACTTTAAAGCACGAACCACATAAAGATTGTGTAAAAGACGTTCCTTCTTTGAGGAAGGATTAGGACATAATGAAGGAACAACAATCTCCTGATTGATATTCTTATTAGATACTACCTTAGGAAGAAACCCAGGTTTGGTACGCAAAAATACCTTATCTGCATGGAAAATCAGATAAGGGGAATCACACTGTAAAGCAGATAACTCCGAAACTCTTCGAGCCGAGGAGATAGCTACTAAAAACAGAACTTTCCAAGATAAACGTTTAATATCTATGGAATGCAAAGGTTCAAACGGAACCCCTTGAAGAACTTTAAGAACTAAATTTAAACTCCATGGCGGAGCAACAGGTTTAAACACAGGCTTGATTCTAACTAAAGCCTGACAAAATGCCTGAACGTCTGGAACCTCAGCCAGACGTTTGTGCAAAAGAATAGACAGAGCAGAAATCTGTCCCTTTAAGGAACTAGCAGATAATCCTTTCTCCAATCCCTCTTGGAGAAAGGATAAGATTCTAGGAATCCTGACTTTACTCCATGAGTAACCCTTGGATTCACACCGTTGAAGATATTTACACCATATCTTATGATAGATTTTCCTGGTGACATAATTTCGAGCCTGAATTAAGGTATCAATGACCGATTCAGAAAAACCACGCTTCGATAGAATCAAGCGTTCAATCTCCAAGCAGTCAGACACAGAGAAATTAGATTTGGATGTTTGAAAGGACCTTGAAGTAGAAGGTCCTGCCTCAGCGGCAGAGTCCATGGTGGAAAGGATGACATGTCCACCAGATCTGCAAACCAAGTCCTGCGTGGCCACGCAGGAGCTATCAAAATCACTGAAGATCTCTCCTGCTTGATCTTGTCAATCAGCCGAAGGAGCAGAGGAAACGGTGGAAACACATAAGCCAGTCTGAAGGACCAGGGCGCTGCTAGAGCATCTATCAGCGCTGCCTTGGGGTCCCTGGACTTGGACCCGTAACGAGGAAGCTTGGCGTTCTGACGAGACGCCATGAGATCCAGTTCTGGTTTGCCCCATAGTTGAATTAACTGGGCAAATACCTCCGGATGGAGCTCCCACTCCCCCGGATGAAAAGTCTTCCGACTTAAAAAATCTGCCTCCCAGTTCTCTACTCCTGGGATATGGATAGCTGAAAGATGGCAAGAGTGAACCTCTGCCCATAGAATTATCTTTGAAACCTCCAACATTGCCAGGGGGCTTCTTGTTCCCCCCTGATGGTTGATATAGGCCACAGTCGTGATATTGTCCGACTGAAATCTGATGAACTTGACCTCCGCTAGCTGAGGCCAAGCCTGAAGAGCATTGAATATCGCTCTTAGTTCCAGAATGTTTATCGGAAGGAGGGCTTCCTCCTGAGACCACGAGCACTGAGCCTTCAGGGAGTTCCAGACTGCGCCCCAGCCCAGAAGGCTGGCATCTGTCGTCACTATAGTCCATTCTGGCCTGCGGAAGCTCATTCCCCTGGACAGATGGACCCGAGATAGCCACCAGAGAAGAGAATCCCTGGTATCCTGATCCAGATTTAGCAGTGGGGACAAATCTGTGAAATCCCCATTCCACTGACTGAGTATGCAAAGTTGTAGCGGTCTGAGATATAGGCGAGCAAACGGAACTATGTCCATTGCCGCTACCATTAAGCCGATTACTTCCATACACTGAGCCACTGACGGCTGAGAAGTGGAATAAAGAGCACGGCAGGAAGTTAGAAGCTTTGAAAACCTGACTTCTGTCAGAAAAATCTTCATTTCTACTGAATCTATCAGAGTTCCTAGGAAGGAAACTCTTGTGCGAGGGGAGAGGGAACTCTTTTCTTCGTTCACCTTCCACCCGTGAGACCTCAGGAATGCCAGAACAATGTCCGTATGGGACTTGGCGATTTGAAAAGTCGACACCTGTATCAGAATGTCGTCTAGGTAAGGAGCCACCGCAATGCCTTGTGGCCTTAGAACTGCCAGTAGGGACCCTAGAACCTTCGTAAAGATTCTTGGTGCAGTGGCTAACCCGAAGGGAAGAGCCACAAACTGGTAGTGTTTGTCTAGGAAGGCAAACCTGAGAAACCGATGATGATCTCTGTGTATCGGAATGTGGAGATAAGCATCCTTTAGATCCACGGTAGTCATATATTGACCCTCCTGGATCATAGGTAGGATGATTCTAATAGTCTCCATCTTGAAGGATGGGACCCTGAGAAATTTGTTTAGGATCTTGAGATCCAAGATTGGTCTGAAAGTTCCCTCTTTTTTGGGAACTATGAACAGATTTGAATAGAATCCCTGCCCCTGTTCCTCCCTTGGAACTGGGTGGATCACTCCCATGACCAGAAGGTCTTGAACACAACGTAAGAATGCCTCTCTCTTTATCTGGTTTGCAGATAATTGTGAGAGATGAAATCTCCCCTTTGGAGACGAGGCTTTGAAATCCAGAAGATATCACTGGGAAACAATCTCCAGAGCCCAGGGATCCTGGACGTCTCTTGCCCAAGCCTGGGCGAAGAGAGAAAGTCTGCCCCCAACTATATCTGGTCCCGGATCGGGGGCTACTCCTTCATGCTGTCTTAGAGGCAGCAGCAGGTTTTTTGGCCTGCTTTCCCTTGTTCCAAGCCTGATTAGGTCTCCAGACTGGTTTGGACTGGGCAAAATTTCCGTCTTGTTTTGCAGCAGAGGAAGTTGAAGCTGCGCCACTCTTGAAGTTTCGAAAGGAACGAAAATTGGTCTGTTTGGTCCTTGATTTGTTGGACCTATCCTGGGGAAGGGCGTGGCCTTTTCCTCCAATAATATCAGAAATGATCTCCTTCAATCCAAACCCAAATAGCCTTAGGCCCAAAAACGGATTAGAAAAATGGTAACACCATTAAAAAACAGTCAAACACACTGCCACAGCTCTACTGTGGCTCCTACCTTCCCTTAAACACGATTTTTTGCAGGAAAGAACCCCTCTATAGTGGTCCTAGATGCCAGAGGACTCCTTTAGAGAAGCTGGATATCTCAGTCTGTATAACAACTGCGCATAAAGTGCGTGAAAATAGGCCCCACCCACCATGCACTCACAGTCAGAGGGCCATAAAAAACTACTCCTAGGAGTAAAATAACAGCCATGTGGAAAACTAAGCCCCAAAATAAAGATTTATCACCATTAGAGAAAAAACGTTTTTTCTGTTAAGTAATGCAAACGTTTAAACACTAAGTACTATGAGTGTTAACATAAAAATTACCCTTATCTTGTAAGCATGATCCCAGTCACTGTATCAGGCTTACCTCAAATATATCAGGCACTGTCAGCATTTTCTAGACCTTATCATCTCTCTAGAAAAAAATATACTGAACATACCTCAAATCAGGTGATTTGCCAACCGTCCCCCCAACTGAAGTTTTCTTTCCATACTCTTCAGTTATGTGTGAGAACAGGAATGGACCTTAGTTACAAACCGCTAAGATCATCAACCTCCAGGCAGATTCTTCTTCCAATTTCTGCCTGAGAGTGAAACAGTACAACACCGGTACCGTTTAAAAATAACAAACTTTTGATTGAAGGTAAAACTACACTAAGTCACCACATATCTCTTGATACTTCCTTTCTTGTTGAGAGCTTCAAGAGAATGACTGGGGGTGGCAGTTAGGGGAGGAGCTATATAGACAGCTCTGCTGTGGGTGTCCTCTTGCAACTTCCTGTTGGGAAGGAGAATATCCCACAAGTAATGGATGAACCCGTGGACTGGATACACCTTTACAAGAGAAATACTATTTAGAAGTTCAATAGTTCATGTGGGAGGGAATTTAGTAAATTGATACATAATAGATACAAATATATCAATTTGAATGATTCTATTTTGAATATTGCATAATTAAAATATTACATTTAGAAAACATTAGAAATACTATTACAAATACATTTTCAAATTTTTTTCAAATTAGAATACTGCACAGATCAAATATTACATTTAAAGATAACATTAGAAATACTATTACAAATATATAGATTAAAATTTTTCAAATGAGATTATTGCATTCTAGCAGAGTTAACCCATTAGCGAGAGCGACAATTAGCACTCCACTCAAAATCTAGTCATAAATTTTGAATATAAAAATGCTTTTGCACATCTGCAAAACACACTGAAATAACCCACACCACATTTAATGACATTAGGAAGCAACAATGCCAAACAGATGCAAAATCTACCCGCTAGACATGTGCACAGGTGAAAATTTTGTTTGTCTGAAAGATTTGTTTCAGATTTTTCTAAAGGTTCAGACAAATTTTGTCCATGTGGGCATTTGTTTTGGATTTTAATTTATTACAGTTATTTCCAATGGGAACAACAAATATAGAAAACTAACATAAAAAACAACATTTTACACTATAGGGTTTGAAAAATTAAAAGAGCCTATTTTTCAAAGTTAAAAGAACATACAACCTTCTGATTGTATTATAGTCAATGACTAACTCACAGAGGTACAGAAGTCACACACATGCCAATAGCTCTAGTTAAAGAAATTAAATATTCCCGAGCCTTCTCTAGTCTCCCACCTTCCTAGGATAAGCTAAGGGTTGATTGGACAAGACTGTATGACTAAAATCTAACATTTAGAGCCTGCCGGGATGTCCCTAACATCAGTCATTAGTAACACTACGGCAGGGAATGGTGGACACATAAAGGGTCAGAATTAGCCAAACAATATAACTCCTTCCCTTACTTCCTGCACCTTATGGTGCCAAAAGTATGAACACATAAACAAAATCAATTTCATTAAACAACAATTTGATCTTTGTCTGTTTCTTCCAGTAATGTATCCGGCTGTTCATGTATCGGGTATTGGACAACTCAAAGAATAAGCCCAAATTCACAACTTTACTTCCTGCTCAATCAATTAAAGTTAAAAACAGCTATACATTGTAACTATATTGATAATGCTCCTGTTCAATTCCCTTAAAATAATACACACATATATATATGATTTTGGAGCATAACAGGTTAACTGCACACATTTCACCTATTAGCATCACTATACACTATAAAAAGAGATAAATCAATATGAATTTTAGGATTGTGACTACTGAAAAAACCCAATGACAATACCAGCTGAAATTCAGAAATTAATATTTACCGCAAACTTGTTACCTGCAGAATGTCTCTTTCCATATCATGTGACCTTGCATTTTTAAAAATAAATTTACAATATTTGTAGAACTAATCTGCCCCAATTTATTCTGCTATATTTAAAAGACCAGCATACGTTATATGTCAGTTTTGTATTACGTTTCTAAGGTGGCTTTTACATTGTTGCCAATAATCGCCAGATGTAAATCACTAATAATTTTGGCTCTGAAAATCCTTGTAGCAAATTACACCCAGTTTACATAAATTTTGCATTATGTTTTACCAGCTTGCAAAAATCTTGGCAGGTGTTAAGAGCAAATTGGCCAGTTTCGACTATGCAAGACATAATTGCTTTTGTATAGTCTGCGGTTGGGGGCGGGCCTGATATGTGCATATGCATATGTATTTAATATACATATAAGAGATACCCCATACAGCTAAAGAGATCTAGAGAAACTGTGAGAAACCAGAAATACCAATTGCAACATTGAGAAATGAGATTTAGCAAACCCATTCTTAGAGTCTTTGTTTTAATTTCATACAGTATATTGTACTTCGTACAGTGTAAATGTGGGGCTAATTTTCTTTAAACACTTCTCATGGATTTTAATGTAATAGTGTGAGCGAATCTTAGGAAGCGCAAAGCAAGATAATTAGTTTATTGTAAACTGCAGAGGGTTGTTAATTGTTAAATGGGAAAAATTAACAATTTGCAGTCAACAAAAATTCATTAACGACAACTATGTAAATGCAAACTTAGTTTTTAGGAGTACATGTAATATCATTCTGTTCATCTTCAGTCTACTCTGAAAAGCAAAAACAAAATTAAACACTTGATTTTACTTCAAATAGTAACCCCAATTTTACACACTGTAAAGCATCTGCAAAATTTATTAGCTTTAATTGCAATAAATGATTTGTTACTCATACACCCCATAAATATGCTAAAATTGTAACAAAAAGCATAGTAAATCATGCTAAAAAAAATCCTTTCTTATGCAAAGTTTCCTCAATAAAACAGACTTTCATTTTGCAAGATAAACCTCTCGCACAAATGTGCTTTACTTTGTGCTCTAATGATCAAACCAGTGTACCAATACTTTTGGCATATGTACAAAACTAAATTCATAGAAGCATGTGTGTGTTTACACAAAAGCGGCTTCAAAGCTACAAAATCCCACTTGTTTGGTTACACTAATTTCCCTTGAATGAAGTTTGTATGCAAGCCAAAACAATGGTAGTTATCCTGTCCTCCAGAGCTCATTCCCTACTGAATTATATGAATAATTGAAAACTTCTTCTTAGGTAGTCCTGTTCGAAACATTTTTTTTTAATGAAAAATAAAATGAAAACAGCATTTATTTAATACACATAAAATTATTTGAAGTTTATGTGAGATCGTTTTATTTTTCTTTCATGAAATTTCCATTATGTAACATTATTACTTATCACAATTTAGCATATGTCTATGTATTTCTTCTATACAATAATATAAAAAGAAACTAAATTTTATAAAATTTCTGCTTTTTTCTCTCTCATAAAAATATAACATACCTTCTAATATTTGTTAAGGAAAAAAATCAGCTGTGAGGGATGTACTTGTATAAATGAGTTAACTATGAATCTTTTAACACTTTGATTTGTGTTTTGGTTGTGCTAATGAATAAAGTATTTTGATTTTGTCAATGTAAATTGATACTGGCTTCTGTATTGCACCTGGTTTATATCATTTATTTTTTTGCTTTACAAATGTTAGCTTCTGATATTTAGGTAATACATTCTGATTCATGGTTTAAACAATCAACTTATATAATTATGAATTATTACTTTAATATATATTTCAGTATTTATTATACTAAATATTCATATTTATATATACCTTTTATATGTAAAATATTAGTCAACATAATTTTTAAATAATTATTCCTATGATTTTATGGAATATATGTGTGTTACTTAATTTAAATAGTTGTAAAGGGAATTTTAGCACTTTACACCTAGAAGAGTGAGACTTAGGGGCTGAATTATCAAGCTCTAAAGATAGTTTGGCAAGAGCAAAAAAAAAAAAAAGTAACACATTTGTCTTTACCAATCTGAATGAAAAAGGACAAATCTATAACCCTTTCCGACACACAAACAAACTTAGAAAAAAAGACGTGAAATAACTCCTGAAAAACTGACTTTTTTTGCCCAATTCAATGTGTTACAAGGTTATTAATGTATTAATTAATAATAAAATATGATTAATAAATACACATTAAAATTAAACTCTGTACAACAATTTATTTTCAGTAGGTGGTGCTATAAACACAAAGAAGTAGTTATGCAAAAAAGGATTCAATTATAATAAAACTACAAATCATTCAAATTATATTTAGCTCAATTCAATTATCTGTTAACCTATATGTCCTAAACATAATATGATTATTCTGATTATCAAATCATGCCCCAACACTTGCTAGGTCCCTTTATTTCCCTCTTCAGTTTAACAAAATTTACTTTGAAATCTTTTGAGGTTTCAGTGAATCCCATGTGATCAAAGTAAAGAAAATTGTGAACTCAGCACTGATGATGTTAATTGCCTGTTTTTTTCTCCATGCAGATGATGTTAAAAATAGTAGCTCTTTTCCAAAAACTCCTTTTACAGATGTGCTGCATCACATTCCTGTGATTTAGCATATGGGTATTATGTCACTTTTCTCTCTAGGCTGCAAAGTTTTTTTAAATCAGCCCCTTAGTAGTTTGAAGAAGCAAACACAGAAATAGACTCCCCCTGTTGAAAGACTCCTGTACTGCAGCTTTATTTATAATATGCTGAAGTAGAAGAACTCTACTGAGCATGTCAAGTGGTGACATAAGAGTACAACCTGGACTGCTCCAAAGCAAAATCTAAACTGAATGAAGCAACTTAAAAAATAGCAAAAGTAATAAACTTAAAACTAATAAAGGTAATTAGATCAAGTGACAAGCTATCAGCATGCTACATTTCATGAAAATACATTTAGCCATGTTAGCTTTTGTACTGACTATAGATCCTAATTATAAGTTAGTAAAACATTTCTGAAAAACAGCACTTCTTTTCTACAGAAAATAACATAAAACACCTTGATCAATTTAATTAAAAGGTGCCAGTTTTGTACTCATTAGTAATAGCTACAAAACGGCAAAATTTCAGCACAGTAACATTTTTATTTCAAATCTTTATGTAACTTTGAAAATTTAAACTTAAAGGGACACTAAACCCATTTTTTTTCTTTCATGATTCAGAGAGAGAATACAATTTTAAACAACTTTTCAATTTACTTCTATTATCTAATTTGCTTCATTTTTTAGATATCCTTTGTTGAAGAAAGAGCACTGAACATGGGAGAGCCAATCACACAAGGCATCTATGTGCAGCAACCAATCACCAGCTACTGAGCCTATCTAGATAAGCTTTTCAGCTAAGAATATCAAAAGAATAAAGAAAATTAGATAATAGAAGTAAATTAGAAAGTTGTTTAAAACTGCATGCTCTTTCTAAATCATGAAAGAAAAAAATTGGGTTTCATGTCTCTTTAAAGGAACATGAAACCCAAAATTCTATTTCATGATTTAGATAGAGCATTCATTTTTTTAGCCAATTTTCTATTGTCAATTAAGCTTTATTATCTTTGTATCCTTTATTGAAGAAGCAGCAATGCAATACTGGGAGAAAACACACCGGGTGAGCCAATAACATGAGGCATATATGTGCAGTCACCAATCAGCAGCTAGGTCCCAGGTCCACAAATGATGCCAAAAAATAAAGCAAATTGGATAATAGAAGTAAACTGGAAAGTTGATTACCTTTGTAGTTGTTGGGGTACTGAAGTTACTTTTCTTACAGATAGCTGTAAAGCATAAAACATATGAACCTATAAATACCTATAGACCTATACATATGTAAATGTGTGCCATGTCCACTGTATTCAGCCTCTACAATAGTGAGGAATAGAGCTTTAATGAAAATATATCATGTAGACTGTTTCCATATAGCCTTGAAATAGTTTTAGAGATTTCCAAAATGCCATTTTGAGGATTTATTAAATGCCTTAAGATGTTGAATTTGAAATGTCAAAACTGGCCTTGAAAAGATATTGAAAAGTAATTATGTGCCTTCGGATCCTTCATTAGGATCTGAAGGCAGAAGAAGACGGACACTCATGGGGTTTGCCTCTTTTCAGAGCAGGACCTATTCTTGTGAAAGTTTAACACAATTCATTAAGCGGCTAACTTGGATGGATCCAAATGCACATCGCTATTGAAAAGTGACTTGAAAATTTATTGAGATTGCCAAGAATTTTGCGGCCCCATCGGAGAAATAGCCAGGATTCAAAAACATATTTTTGAGTGGAGGAAAGAGCTGAAAACATGTAATTGAAATCCCGTCAAATAGAAAAGTAGCCTTTTCAAAAAGAAAAAAAGCCTAAAGGCCGCATTGGATAGATTGTGATCTATTCTATGATTAATTTTTTATCCCCAAGTGCTTAGTGAAACAGAGATAGCTGTGTTCCTCACAATCCTAGATCTTACTTCTTAGTTCTTTTCATTCTTAGATTTTCTTATTTTTAAACAATCAAATCAAATTGCTGTTGGTTAGTTATTTTCTAAACTGACTGTACATTTGGATCAATTTATTCACCTAATCTAGTAGAGTAGATTTCCTGGTGATGCTAACTTTCTATTTGTTTTATCTGTTCACCTATCTTAAAGGCACATTGGTTGCACTTGAAATGCGCATAAGCATTTTTTCAAAATACATGTTTGCAAAAAAATATGACGTCCTGTGTTTCAGGATATGGCAATGCTTAGGAAGACAAGTGTGGCTTTTGTGGATGTTTTAAATGGTTGCTATTAGTCAATGCCTGAAGGTTCCACTTATTAGTTTTTCTGGTTTTACTATTTATAGGTATGTGTTTGAGTAAAATTAACATTTTTGTTTAATTCTATAAACTACTGCCAACATTTCTTCCAAATTCCAAATAAAAATATTGTCATTAAGAGCATTTATTTGCAGAAAATGAAACTGATCAAAATAACAAAAAATATGCATTGTTTTCAGACCTTGAATAACCCAAAGAAAACAAGTTTATATTATTTTTTTAAACAACCATGATTTTCAATCACAGTTTTCATGCATATTGGCATGCTATCCACCAGTCTTTCATATTGAGGTTGGGTGACTTTATGCCCCTCCTGGTGCAAACATTCAAGCAGCTCGGCTTGGTTTGATGGCTTGTGACGCATTAATCAAGCCACGTACCAGGTTATCCTGTAAGAAAACTTGCTTCCTTCTGCTCTGACAATGTTCCCCAGCTCTGAGGATAAGGTTTTCCAGCAGGACAATGCTCCATACCACACAGCCAGGTCAATTAAAGTGTCAATGGAGGACCCCCAGATCAAGACTATGTCATGACCAGCCCAATCTCCACACTGGAACCCCATTGAAAACCTCTGGAATGGGATCAAGTGAAAGATGGATGGTCACAAGTCATTTTCATTTCGGATATTCAAGGAAATTCGTTTCCCAGAATATTCATTTCCTGCACTATTCGGTTTTTGTTTTGTTTTAAACTAAACAAAAATCTAACTACTGTTAAACATTTACATTTGTTTTTGTTCAAATTAATGTAAATGTTTCAAAGCTACAGGTGAAAAGTTCTAATAATATGAATCTCCCTAAAGACAAGAACAAGTCAACTTTTGTTTTTATACATTACATACCTGTATATCATTTTTTTTAACATATTCTGTTTTAATTAATGTTTTATTACCGTTATTAAAAGTGTGGAATACTGAAATATTAGATATTTATTTTCATATAGGCCAGTATTAGGGAATTTATAAGTTCCAAAGTTTTATGATTTTTATTACAGATTGATTTTTGTTGTCCTTAAAAGAGACACACTTTTAACACTGTGTTTTTATCAGTGTGTGTTTTATTACTATTTTTATTACTATTATAAAATAAATATGAAATATTGAAAGTTCAGAAGTATATATATTTTCATGTAGGCTAGCAATAGGCATCAAATAAAATACTAGGATATTTGTTGAGAAACACTTATTTCCATTCTATTGTTTCAGTGGGTTTTGTGATTGAAATGGAGGTCTGTATGTCCTTTCTTTTGTTTAAGAATAAATAATTGCTTCATGATACTATTTTTTGCACCATGTGCTACATCAGACTAAAATGCATTATTTTTCAGCATAATGTGGTATAATATAATGTGGCACCTGGCCAAATCTATCTGTAGTGATCATCTCTTCATACAAAAATTAGGCATAACTAGTGTAAGGGTTCAATGAAGGTTATCTATAATCCTAGTTCTAAAAAAAATAAAATTAAAGAAAGAATAAAAGAATAGATTCTTACCTTGGCACTACACGGGCTTAAGATAATTACTTCAGGAGGCTCCACACCACCAGGCCTGGATGGTCTCGTTGTTACCTCAGCCCAAGCACTGGCATTTTTCCCACCATTAACAGTTGACATTACTATCCTGTATTCATATGTTTTCCAAGGGCTTACGTCAGTTGTTTGGTCTGTGAAGTGCATTGGGTTACTCAATGGTAAAGTCACTAGCTCATTCACTTCCTCTGCTCCCTTTAGCCTCCTTTC